>NW_028116882.1:0-33753 GCF_964273445.1 Streptopelia decaocto | reverse complement strand
TTCCAATTTTTGTCCCAATTCTTCCCATTCCCATTGAAACTTTTCAAATCCCTCTCAAAATTGTTGAAATTCTCTTGAAGCTTTTAAAATTCTCTCTAGAATTTTCAAAATCCATGGCCACATGTTTACAATTTCACGTCAAAAAATGGCTAAAATTCCAGTTGAAATTTTTTCAAAGTCCCTTAAAAATTTTCCAATTTTTGTCCCAATTCTTCCCATTCCCATTGAAACTTTTCAAATCCCTCTCAAAATTGTTGAAATTCTCTTGAAGCTTTTAAAATTCTCTCTAGAATTTTCAAAATCCATGGCCACATGTTTACAATTTCACGTCAAAAAATGGCTAAAATTCCAGTTGAAATTTTTTCAAAGTCCCTTAAAAATTTTCCAATTTTTGTCCCAATTCTTCCCATTCCCATTGAAACTTTTCAAATCCCTCTCAAAATTGTTGAAATTCTCTTGAAGCTTTTAAAATTCTCTCTAGAATTTTCAAAATCCATGTCCACATGTTTACAATTTCACGTAAAAAAATGGCTAAAATTCCAGTTGAAATTTTTTCAAAGTCCCTTAAAAATTTTCCAATTTTTGTCCCAATTCTTCCCATTCCCATTGAAACTTTTCAAATCCCTCTCAAAATTGTTGAAATTCTCTTGAAGCTTTTAAAATTCTCTCTAGAATTTTCAAAATCCATGTCCACATGTTTACAATTTCACGTCAAAAAATGGCTAAAATTCCAGTTGAAATTTTTTCAAAGTCCCTTAAAAATTTTCCAATTTTTGTCCCAATTCTTCCCATTCCCATTGAAACTTTTCAAATCCCTCTCAAAATTGTTGAAATTCTGTTGAAGCTTTTAAAATTCTCTCTAGAATTTTCAAAATCCATGTCCACATGTTTGCAATTTCACGTCAAAAAATGGCTAAAATTCCAGTTGAAATTTTTTCAAAGTCCCTTAAAAATTTTCCAATTTTCGTCCCAATTCTTCCCATTCCCATTGAAACTTTTCAAATCCCTCTCAAAATTGTTGAAATTCTGTTGAAGCTTTTAAAATTCTCTCTAGAATTTCAAAATTCATGGCCACATGTTTACAATTTCACGTCAAAAAATGGCTAAAATTCCAGTTGCAACTTTTTCAGTCCCTTAAAAATTTTCCAATTTTTGCCCCAATTCTTCCCATTCCCATTGAAACTTTTCAAATCCCTCTCAAAATTGTTGAAATTCTGTTGAAGCTTTTAAAATTCTCTCTAGAATTTTCAAAATCCACTTCAACATGTTTACAATTTCACGTCAAAAAATGGCTAAAATTCCAGTTGCAATTTTTTCAAAGTCCCTTCAAAATTTTCCAATTTTTGTCCCAATTCTTCCCATTCCCATTGAAACTTTTCAAATCCCTCTCAAAATTGTTGAAATTCTGTTGAAGCTTTTAAAATTCTCCCTAGAATTTTCAAAATCCATGGCCACATGTTTACAATTTCACGTAAAAAAAAATGCTAAAATTCCATTTGAAATTTTTTCAAAGTCCCTTAAAAATTTTCCAATTTTTGTCCCAATTCTTCCCATTCCCATTGAAACTTTTCAAATCCCTCTCAAAATTGTGGAAATTCTGTTGATGCTTTTAAAATTCTCTCTAGAATTTTCAAAATCCATGGCCACATGTTTACAATTTCACGTCAAAAAATGGCTAAAATTCCAGTTGAAATTTTTTCAAAGTCCCTGAAAAATTTTCCAATTTTTTGTCCCAATTCTTCCCATTCCCATTGAAACTTTTCAAATCCCTCTCAAAATTGTTGAAATTCTCTTGAAGCTTTTAAAATTCTCTCTAGAATTTTCAAAATCCATGGCCACATGTTTACAATTTCACGTCAAAAAATGGCTAAAATTCCAGTTGAAATTTTTCAAAGTCCCTGAAAAATTTTCCAATTTTTGTCCCAATTCTTCCCATTCCCATTGAAACTTTTCAAATCCCTCTCAAAATTGTTGAAATTCTCTTGAAGCTTTTAAAATTCTCTCTAGAATTTTCAAAATCCATGTCCACATGTTTACAATTTCACGTAAAAAAAAATGCTAAAATTCCAGTTGAAATTTTTTCAAAGTCCCTTAAAAATTTTCCAATTTTTGTCCCAATTCTTCCCATTCCCATTGAAACTTTTCAAATCCCTCTCAAAATTGTTGAAATTCTCTTGAAGCTTTTAAAATTCTCTCTAGAATTTTCAAAATCCATGTCCACATGTTTACAATTTCACGTCAAAAAATGGCTAAAATTCCAGTTGCAATTTTTTCAAAGTCCCTTAAAAATTTTCCAATTTTTGTCCAAATTCTTCCCATTCCCATTGAAACTTTTCAAATCCCTCTCAAAATTGTTGAAATTCTGTTGAAGCTTTTAAAATTCTCTCTAGAATTTTCAAAATCCATGTCCACATGTTTGCAATTTCACGTCAAAATGGCTAAAATTCCAGTTGAAATTTTTCAAAGTCCCTTAAAAATTTTCCAATTTTCGTCCCAATTCTTCCCATTCCCATTGAAACTTTTCAAATCCCTCTCAAAATTGTTGAAATTCTGTTGAAGCTTTTAAAATTCTCTCTAGAATTTTCAAAATCCTTGGCCACATGTTTACAATTTCACGTCAAAAATGGCTAAAATTCCAGTTGCAACTTTTCAGTCCCTTAAAAATTTTCCAATTTTTGCCCCAATTCTTCCCATTCCCATTGAAACTTTTCAAATCCCTCTCAAAATTGTTGAAATTCTGTTGAAGCTTTTAAAATTCTCTCTAGAATTTTCAAAATCCACTTCAACATGTTTACAATTTCACGTCAAAAAATGGCTAAAATTCCAGTTGCAATTTTTTCAAAGTCCCTGAAAAATTTTCCAATTTTTGTCCCAATTCTTCCCATTCCCATTGAAACTTTTCAAATCCCTCTCAAAATTGTTGAAATTCTGTTGAAGCTTTTAAAATTCTCTCTAGAATTTTCAAAATCCATGGCCACATGTTTACAATTTCACGTAAAAAAAAATGCTAAAATTCCATTTGAAATTTTTTCAAAGTCCCTTAAAAATTTTCCAATTTTTGTCCCAATTCTTCCCATTCCCATTGAAACTTTTCAAATCCCTCTCAAAATTGTGGAAATTCTGTTGAAGCTTTTAAATTCTCTCTAGAATTTTCAAAATCCATGTCCACATGTTTACAATTTCACGTCAAAAAATGGCTAAAATTCCAGTTGCAATTTTTTCAAAGTCCCTTAAAAATTTTCCAATTTTTGTCCAAATTCTTCCCATTCCCATTGAAACTTTTCAAATCCCTCTCAAAATTGTTGAAATTCTGTTGAAGCTTTTAAAATTCTCTCTAGAATTTTCAAAATCCATGTCCACATGTTTGCAATTTCACGTCAAAATGGCTAAAATTCCAGTTGAAATTTTTCAAAGTCCCTTAAAAATTTTCCAATTTTCGTCCCAATTCTTCCCATTCCCATTGAAACTTTTCAAATCCCTCTCAAAATTGTTGAAATTCTGTTGAAGCTTTTAAAATTCTCTCTAGAATTTTCAAAATCCATGTCCACATGTTTACAATTTCACATAAAAAAATGGCTAAACTTCCAGTTGAAATTTTTTCAAAGTCCCTTAAAAATTTTCCAATTTTTGCCCCAATTCTTCCCATTCCCATTGAAACTTTTCAAATCCCTCTCAAAATTGTGGAAATTCTCTTGAAGCTTTTAAAATTCTCTCTAGAATTTTCAAAATCCATGTCCACATGTTTACAATTTCACATCAAAAAATAGCTAAAATTCCAGTTGCAATTTTTTCAAAGTCCCTTAAGAATTTTCCCATTTTTGTCCCAATTCTTCCCATTCCCATTGAAACTTTTCAAATCCCTCTCAAAATTGTTGAAATTCTCTTGAAGCTTTTAAAATTCTCTCTAGAATTTTCAAAATCCATGGCCACATGTTTACAATTTCACGTCAAAAAATGGCTAAAATTCCAGTTGAAATTTTTTCAAAGTCCCTTAAAAATTTTCCAATTTTTGTCCCAATTCTTCCCATTCCCATTGAAACTTTTCAAATCCCTCTCAAAATTGTTGAAATTCTCTTGAAGCTTTTAAAATTCTCTCTAGAATTTTCAAAATCCATGGCCACATGTTTACAATTTCACGTCAAAAAATGGCTAAAATTCCAGTTGAAATTTTTTCAAAGTCCCTGAAAAATTTTCCAATTTTTGTCCCCAATTCTTCCCATTCCCATTGAAACTTTTCAAATCCCTCTCAAAATTGTTGAAATTCTCTTGAAGCTTTTAAAATTCTCTCTAGAATTTTCAAAATCCATGTCCACATGTTTACAATTTCACGTAAAAAAAAATGCTAAAATTCCAGTTGAAATTTTTCAAAGTCCCTTAAAAATTTTCCAATTTTTGTCCCAATTCTTCCCATTCCCATTGAAACTTTTCAAATCCCTCTCAAAATTGTTGAAATTCTCTTGAAGCTTTTAAAATTCTCTCTAGAATTTTCAAAATCCATGTCCACATGTTTACAATTTCACGTCAAAAAATGGCTAAAATTCCAGTTGCAATTTTTTCAAAGTCCCTTAAAAATTTTCCAATTTTTGTCCAAATTCTTCCCATTCCCATTGAAACTTTTCAAATCCCTCTCAAAATTGTTGAAATTCTGTTGAAGCTTTTAAAATTCTCTCTAGAATTTTCAAAATCCATGTCCACATGTTTGCAATTTCACGTCAAAATGGCTAAAATTCCAGTTGAAATTTTTTCAAAGTCCCTTAAAAATTTTCCAATTTTCGTCCCAATTCTTCCCATTCCCATTGAAACTTTTCAAATCCCTCTCAAAATTGTTGAAATTCTGTTGAAGCTTTTAAAATTCTCTCTAGAATTTTCAAAATTCATGGCCACATGTTTACAATTTCACGTCAAAAAATGGCTAAAATTCCAGTTGCAACTTTTTCAGTCCCTTAAAAATTTTCCAATTTTTGCCCCAATTCTTCCCATTCCCATTGAAACTTTTCAAATCCCTCTCAAAATTGTTGAAATTCTGTTGAAGCTTTTAAAATTCTCTCTAGAATTTTCAAAATCCACTTCAACATGTTTACAATTTCACGTCAAAAAATGGCTAAAATTCCAGTTGCAATTTTTTCAAAGTCCCTTCAAAATTTTCCAATTTTTGTCCCAATTCTTCCCATTCCCATTGAAACTTTTCAAATCCCTCTCAAAATTGTTGAAATTCTGTTGAAGCTTTTAAAATTCTCTCTAGAATTTTCAAAATCCATGGCCACATGTTTACAATTTCACGTAAAAAAAAATGCTAAAATTCCATTTGAAATTTTTTCAAAGTCCCTTAAAAATTTTCCAATTTTTGTCCCAATTCTTCCCATTCCCATTGAAACTTTTCAAATCCCTCTCAAAATTGTGGAAATTCTGTTGAAGCTTTTAAAATTCTCTCTAGAATTTTCAAAATCCATGTCCACATGTTTACAATTTCACGTCAAAAAATGGCTAAAATTCCAGTTGAAATTTTTTCAAAGTCCCTGAAAAATTTTCCAATTTTTGTCCCAATTCTTCCCATTCCCATTGAAACTTTTCAAATCCCTCTCAAAATTGTTGAAATTCTCTTGAAGCTTTTAAAATTCTCTCTAGAATTTTCAAAATCCATGGCCACATGTTTACAATTTCACGTCAAAAAATGGCTAAAATTCCAGTTGAAATTTTTTCAAAGTCCCTGAAAAATTTTCCAATTTTTGTCCCAATTCTTCCCATTCCCATTGAAACTTTTCAAATCCCTCTCAAAATTGTTGAAATTCTCTTGAAGCTTTTAAAATTCTCTCTAGAATTTTCAAAATCCATGTCCACATGTTTACAATTTCACGTAAAAAAAAATGCTAAAATTCCAGTTGAAATTTTTTCAAAGTCCCTTAAAAATTTTCCAATTTTTGTCCCAATTCTTCCCATTCCCATTGAAACTTTTCAAATCCCTCTCAAAATTGTTGAAATTCTCTTGAAGCTTTTAAAATTCTCTCTAGAATTTTCAAAATCCATGTCCACATGTTTACAATTTCACGTCAAAAAATGGCTAAAATTCCAGTTGCAATTTTTTCAAAGTCCCTTAAAAATTTTCCAATTTTTGTCCAAATTCTTCCCATTCCCATTGAAACTTTTCAAATCCCTCTCAAAATTGTTGAAATTCTGTTGAAGCTTTTAAAATTCTCTCTAGAATTTTCAAAATCCATGTCCACATGTTTGCAATTTCACGTCAAAATGGCTAAAATTCCAGTTGAAATTTTTTCAAAGTCCCTTAAAAATTTTCCAATTTTCGTCCCAATTCTTCCCATTCCCATTGAAACTTTTCAAATCCCTCTCAAAATTGTTGAAATTCTGTTGAAGCTTTTAAAATTCTCTCTAGAATTTTCAAAATCCATGGCCACATGTTTACAATTTCACGTCAAAAAATGGCTAAAATTCCAGTTGCAACTTTTTCAGTCCCTTAAAAATTTTCCAATTTTTGCCCCAATTCTTCCCATTCCCATTGAAACTTTTCAAATCCCTCTCAAAATTGTTGAAATTCTCTTGAAGCTTTTAAAATTCTCTCTAGAATTTTCAAAATCCATGGCCACATGTTTACAATTTCACGTCAAAAAATGGCTAAAATTCCAGTTGAAATTTTTTCAAAGTCCCTGAAAAATTTTCCAATTTTTGTCCCAATTCTTCCCATTCCCATTGAAACTTTTCAAATCCCTCTCAAAATTGTTGAAATTCTCTTGAAGCTTTTAAAATTCTCTCTAGAATTTTCAAAATCCATGTCCACATGTTTACAATTTCACGTAAAAAAAAATGCTAAAATTCCAGTTGAAATTTTTTCAAAGTCCCTTAAAAATTTTCCAATTTTTGTCCCAATTCTTCCCATTCCCATTGAAACTTTTCAAATCCCTCTCAAAATTGTTGAAATTCTCTTGAAGCTTTTAAAATTCTCTCTAGAATTTTCAAAATCCATGTCCACATGTTTACAATTTCACGTCAAAAAATGGCTAAAATTCCAGTTGCAATTTTTTCAAAGTCCCTTAAAAATTTTCCAATTTTTGTCCAAATTCTTCCCATTCCCATTGAAACTTTTCAAATCCCTCTCAAAATTGTTGAAATTCTGTTGAAGCTTTTAAAATTCTCTCTAGAATTTTCAAAATCCATGTCCACATGTTTGCAATTTCACGTCAAAATGGCTAAAATTCCAGTTGAAATTTTTTCAAAGTCCCTTAAAAATTTTCCAATTTTCGTCCCAATTCTTCCCATTCCCATTGAAACTTTTCAAATCCCTCTCAAAATTGTTGAAATTCTGTTGAAGCTTTTAAAATTCTCTCTAGAATTTTCAAAATTCATGGCCACATGTTTACAATTTCACGTCAAAAAATGGCTAAAATTCCAGTTGCAACTTTTTCAGTCCCTTAAAAATTTTCCAATTTTTGCCCCAATTCTTCCCATTCCCATTGAAACTTTTCAAATCCCTCTCAAAATTGTTGAAATTCTGTTGAAGCTTTTAAAATTCTCTCTAGAATTTTCAAAATCCACTTCAACATGTTTACAATTTCACGTCAAAAAATGGCTAAAATTCCAGTTGCAATTTTTTCAAAGTCCCTTCAAAATTTTCCAATTTTTGTCCCAATTCTTCCCATTCCCATTGAAACTTTTCAAATCCCTCTCAAAATTGTTGAAATTCTGTTGAAGCTTTTAAAATTCTCTCTAGAATTTTCAAAATCCATGGCCACATGTTTACAATTTCACGTAAAAAAAAATGCTAAAATTCCATTTGAAATTTTTTCAAAGTCCCTTAAAAATTTTCCAATTTTTGTCCCAATTCTTCCCATTCCCATTGAAACTTTTCAAATCCCTCTCAAAATTGTGGAAATTCTGTTGAAGCTTTTAAAATTCTCTCTAGAATTTTCAAAATCCATGGCCACATGTTTACAATTTCACGTCAAAAAATGGCTAAAATTCCAGTTGAAATTTTTTCAAAGTCCCTGAAAAATTTTCCAATTTTTGTCCCAATTCTTCCCATTCCCATTGAAACTTTTCAAATCCCTCTCAAAATTGTTGAAATTCTCTTGAAGCTTTTAAAATTCTCTCTAGAATTTTCAAAATCCATGGCCACATGTTTACAATTTCACGTCAAAAAATGGCTAAAATTCCAGTTGAAATTTTTTCAAAGTCCCTGAAAAATTTTCCAATTTTTGTCCCAATTCTTCCCATTCCCATTGAAACTTTTCAAATCCCTCTCAAAATTGTTGAAATTCTCTTGAAGCTTTTAAAATTCTCTCTAGAATTTTCAAAATCCATGTCCACATGTTTACAATTTCACGTAAAAAAAAATGCTAAAATTCCAGTTGAAATTTTTTCAAAGTCCCTTAAAAATTTTCCAATTTTTGTCCCAATTCTTCCCATTCCCATTGAAACTTTTCAAATCCCTCTCAAAATTGTTGAAATTCTCTTGAAGCTTTTAAAATTCTCTCTAGAATTTTCAAAATCCATGTCCACATGTTTACAATTTCACGTCAAAAAATGGCTAAAATTCCAGTTGCAATTTTTTCAAAGTCCCTTAAAAATTTTCCAATTTTTGTCCAAATTCTTCCCATTCCCATTGAAACTTTTCAAATCCCTCTCAAAATTGTTGAAATTCTGTTGAAGCTTTTAAAATTCTCTCTAGAATTTTCAAAATCCATGTCCACATGTTTGCAATTTCACGTCAAAATGGCTAAAATTCCAGTTGAAATTTTTTCAAAGTCCCTTAAAAATTTTCCAATTTTCGTCCCAATTCTTCCCATTCCCATTGAAACTTTTCAAATCCCTCTCAAAATTGTTGAAATTCTGTTGAAGCTTTTAAAATTCTCTCTAGAATTTTCAAAATCCATGGCCACATGTTTACAATTTCACGTCAAAAAATGGCTAAAATTCCAGTTGCAACTTTTTCAGTCCCTTAAAAATTTTCCAATTTTTGCCCCAATTCTTCCCATTCCCATTGAAACTTTTCAAATCCCTCTCAAAATTGTTGAAATTCTGTTGAAGCTTTTAAAATTCTCTCTAGAATTTTCAAAATCCACTTCAACATGTTTACAATTTCACGTCAAAAAATGGCTAAAATTCCAGTTGCAATTTTTTCAAAGTCCCTGAAAAATTTTCCAATTTTTGTCCCAATTCTTCCCATTCCCATTGAAACTTTTCAAATCCCTCTCAAAATTGTTGAAATTCTGTTGAAGCTTTTAAAATTCTCTCTAGAATTTTCAAAATCCATGGCCACATGTTTACAATTTCACGTAAAAAAAAATGCTAAAATTCCATTTGAAATTTTTTCAAAGTCCCTTAAAAATTTTCCAATTTTTGTCCCAATTCTTCCCATTCCCATTGAAACTTTTCAAATCCCTCTCAAAATTGTTGAAATTCTGTTGAAGCTTTTAAAATTCTCTCTAGAATTTTCAAAATCCATGTCCACATGTTTGCAATTTCACGTCAAAATGGCTAAAATTCCAGTTGAAATTTTTTCAAAGTCCCTTAAAAATTTTCCAATTTTCGTCCCAATTCTTCCCATTCCCATTGAAACTTTTCAAATCCCTCTCAAAATTGTTGAAATTCTGTTGAAGCTTTTAAAATTCTCTCTAGAATTTTCAAAATCCATGGCCACATGTTTACAATTTCACGTCAAAAAATGGCTAAAATTCCAGTTGCAACTTTTTCAGTCCCTTAAAAATTTTCCAATTTTTGCCCCAATTCTTCCCATTCCCATTGAAACTTTTCAAATCCCTCTCAAAATTGTTGAAATTCTGTTGAAGCTTTTAAAATTCTCTCTAGAATTTTCAAAATCCACTTCAACATGTTTACAATTTCACGTCAAAAAATGGCTAAAATTCCAGTTGCAATTTTTTCAAAGTCCCTGAAAAATTTTCCAATTTTTGTCCCAATTCTTCCCATTCCCATTGAAACTTTTCAAATCCCTCTCAAAATTGTTGAAATTCTGTTGAAGCTTTTAAAATTCTCTCTAGAATTTTCAAAATCCATGGCCACATGTTTACAATTTCACGTAAAAAAAAATGCTAAAATTCCAGTTGAAATTTTTTCAAAGTCCCTTAAAAATTTTCCAATTTTTGTCCCAATTCTTCCCATTCCCATTGAAACTTTTCAAATCCCTCTCAAAATTGTGGAAATTCTGTTGAAGCTTTTAAAATTCTCTCTAGAATTTTCAAAATCCATGTCCACATGTTTACAATTTCACGTCAAAAAATGGCTAAAATTCCAGTTGAAATTTTTTCAAAGTCCCTGAAAAATTTTCCAATTTTTGTCCCAATTCTTCCCATTCCCATTGAAACTTTTCAAATCCCTCTCAAAATTGTTGAAATTCTGTTGAAGCTTTTAAAATTCTCTCTAGAATTTTCAAAATCCATGTCCACAGGTTTACAATTTCACGTCAAAAAATGGCTAAAATTCCAGTTGAAATTTTTTCAAAGTCCCTGAAAAATTTTCCAATTTTTGTCCCAATTCTTCCCATTCCCATTGAAACTTTTCAAATCCCTCTCAAAATTGTTGAAATTCTCTTGAAGCTTTTAAAATTCTCTCTAGAATTTTCAAATCCATGTCCACATGTTTACAATTTCACGTAAAAAAATAACTAAAATTCCAGTTGAAATTTTTTCAAAGTCCCTTAAAATTTTCCAATTTTTGTCCCAATTCTTCCCATTCCCATTGAAACTTTTCAAATCCCTCTCAAAATTGTTGAAATTCTCTTGAAGCTTTTAAAATTCTCTCTAGAATTTTCTAAATCCATGGCCACATGTTTACAATTTCACGTCAAAAAATGGCTAAAATTCCAGTTGCAATTTTTTCAAAGTCCCTTAAGAATTTTCCCATTTTTGTCCCAATTCTTCCCATTCCCATTGAAACTTTTCAAATCCCTCTCAAAATTGTTGAAATTCTCTTGAAGCTTTTAAAATTCTCTCTAGAATTTTCAAAATCCATGTCCACATGTTTACAATTTCACGTCAAAATTGCTAAAATTCCAGTTGAAATTTTTTCAAAGTCCCTTAAAAATTTTCCAATTTTTGTCCCAATTCTTCCCATTCCCATTGAAACTTTTCAAATCCCTCTCAAAATTGTTGAAATTCTCTTGAAGCTTTTAAAATTCTCTCTAGAATTTTCAAAATCCATGTCCACATGTTTACAATTTCACATCAAAAAATAGCTAAAATTCCAGTTGCAATTTTTTCAAAGTCCCTTAAGAATTTTCCCATTTTTGTCCCAATTCTTCCCATTCCCATTGAAACTTTTCAAATCCCTCTCAAAATTGTTGAAATTCTCTTGAAGCTTTTAAAATTCTCTCTAGAATTTTCAAAATCCATGGCCACATGTTTACAATTTCACGTCAAAAAATGGCTAAAATTCCAGTTGAAATTTTTTCAAAGTCCCTTAAAAATTTTCCAATTTTTGTCCCAATTCTTCCCATTCCCATTGAAACTTTTCAAATCCCTCTCAAAATTGTTGAAATTCTCTTGAAGCTTTTAAAATTCTCTCTAGAATTTTCAAAATCCATGGCCACATGTTTACAATTTCACGTTAAAAAATGGCTAAAATTCCAGTTGAAATTTTTTCAAAGTCCCTGAAAAATTTTCCAATTTTTGTCCCAATTCTTCCCATTCCCATTGAAACTTTTCAAATCCCTCTCAAAATTGTTGAAATTCTCTTGAAGCTTTTAAAATTCTCTCTAGAATTTTCAAAATCCATGTCCACATGTTTACAATTTCACGTAAAAAAAAATGCTAAAATTCCAGTTGAAATTTTTTCAAAGTCCCTTAAAAATTTTCCAATTTTTGTCCCAATTCTTCCCATTCCCATTGAAACTTTTCAAATCCCTCTCAAAATTGTTGAAATTCTCTTGAAGCTTTTAAAATTCTCTCTAGAATTTTCAAAATCCATGTCCACATGTTTACAATTTCACGTCAAAAAATGGCTAAAATTCCAGTTGCAATTTTTTCAAAGTCCCTTAAAAATTTTCCAATTTTTGTCCCAATTCTTCCCATTCCCATTGAAACTTTTCAAATCCCTCTCAAAATTGTGGAAATTCTGTTGAAGCTTTTAAAATTCTCTCTAGAATTTTCAAAATCCATGTCCACATGTTTACAATTTCACGTCAAAAAATGGCTAAAATTCCAGTTGAAATTTTTTCAAAGTCCCTTCAAAATTTTCCAATTTTTGTCCCAATTCTTCCCATTCCCATTGAAACTTTTCAAATCCCTCTCAAAATTGTTGAAATTCTGTTGAAGCTTTTAAAATTCTCTCTAGAATTTTCAAAATCCATGGCCACATGTTTACAATTTCACGTAAAAAAAAATGCTAAAATTCCATTTGAAATTTTTTCAAAGTCCCTTAAAAATTTTCCAATTTTTGTCCCAATTCTTCCCATTCCCATTGAAACTTTTCAAATCCCTCTCAAAATTGTGGAAATTCTGTTGAAGCTTTTAAAATTCTCTCTAGAATTTTCAAAATCCATGGCCACATGTTTACAATTTCACGTCAAAAAATGGCTAAAATTCCAGTTGAAATTTTTTCAAAGTCCCTGAAAAATTTTCCAATTTTTGTCCCAATTCTTCCCATTCCCATTGAAACTTTTCAAATCCCTCTCAAAATTGTTGAAATTCTGTTGAAGCTTTTAAAATTCTCTCTAGAATTTTCAAAATCCATGTCCACAGGTTTACAATTTCACGTCAAAAAATGGCTAAAATTCCAGTTGCAATTTTTTCAAAGTCCCTTCAAAATTTTCCAATTTTTGTCCCAATTCTTCCCATTCCCATTGAAACTTTTCAAATCCCTCTCAAAATTGTTGAAATTCTCTTGAAGCTTTTAAAATTCTCTCTAGAATTTTCAAATCCATGTCCACATGTTTACAATTTCACGTAAAAAAATAACTAAAATTCCAGTTGAAATTTTTTCAAAGTCCCTTAAAATTTTCCAATTTTTGTCCCAATTCTTCCCATTCCCATTGAAACTTTTCAAATCCCTCTCAAAATTGTTGAAATTCTCTTGAAGCTTTTAAAATTCTCTCTAGAATTTTCAAAATCCATGTCCAAATGTTTACAATTTCACGTCAAAAAATGGCTAAAATTCCAGTTGCAATTTTTTCAAAGTCCCTTAAAAATTTTCCAATTTTTGTCCCAATTCTTCCCATTCCCATTGAAACTTTTCAAATCCCTCTCAAAATTGTTGAAATTCTCTTGAAGCTTTTAAAATTCTCTCTAGAATTTTCAAAATCCATGTCCACATGTTTACAATTTCACGTCAAAAAATGGCTAAAATTCCAGTTGCAATTTTTTCAAAGTCCCTTCAAAATTTTCCAATTTTTGTCCCAATTCTTCCCATTCCCATTGAAACTTTTCAAATCCCTCTCAAAATTGTTGAAATTCTGTTGAAGCTTTTAAAATTCTCTCTAGAATTTTCAAAATCCATGGCCACATGTTTACAATTTCACGTAAAAAAAAATGCTAAAATTCCATTTGAAATTTTTTCAAAGTCCCTTAAAAATTTTCCAATTTTTGTCCCAATTCTTCCCATTCCCATTGAAACTTTTCAAATCCCTCTCAAAATTGTGGAAATTCTGTTGAAGCTTTTAAAATTCTCTCTAGAATTTTCAAAATCCATGGCCACATGTTTACAATTTCACGTCAAAAAATGGCTAAAATTCCAGTTGAAATTTTTTCAAAGTCCCTGAAAAATTTTCCAATTTTTGTCCCAATTCTTCCCATTCCCATTGAAACTTTTCAAATCCCTCTCAAAATTGTAGAAATTCTCTTGAAGCTTTTAAAATTCTCTCTAGAATTTTCAAAATCCATGTCCACAGGTTTACAATTTCACGTCAAAAAATGGCTAAAATTCCAGTTGAAATTTTTTCAAAGTCCCTTCAAAATTTTCCAATTTTTGTCCCAATTCTTCCCATTCCCATTGAAACTTTTCAAATCCCTCTCAAAATTGTTGAAATTCTCTTGAAGCTTTTAAAATTCTCTCTAGAATTTTCAAATCCATGTCCACATGTTTACAATTTCACGTAAAAAAATAACTAAAATTCCAGTTGAAATTTTTTCAAAGTCCCTTAAAATTTTCCAATTTTTGTCCCAATTCTTCCCATTCCCATTGAAACTTTTCAAATCCCTCTCAAAATTGTTGAAATTCTCTTGAAGCTTTTAAAATTCTCTCTAGAATTTTCTAAATCCATGGCCACATGTTTACAATTTCACGTCAAAAAATGGCTAAAATTCCAGTTGCAATTTTTTCAAAGTCCCTTAAGAATTTTCCCATTTTTGTCCCAATTCTTCCCATTCCCATTGAAACTTTTCAAATCCCTCTCAAAATTGTTGAAATTCTCTTGAAGCTTTTAAAATTCTCTCTAGAATTTTCAAAATCCATGTCCACATGTTTACAATTTCACGTCAAAATTGCTAAAATTCCAGTTGAAATTTTTTCAAAGTCCCTTAAAAATTTTCCAATTTTTGTCCCAATTCTTCCCATTCCCATTGAAACTTTTCAAATCCCTCTCAAAATTGTTGAAATTCTCTTGAAGCTTTTAAAATTCTCTCTAGAATTTTCAAAATCCATGTCCACATGTTTACAATTTCACATCAAAAAATAGCTAAAATTCCAGTTGCAATTTTTTCAAAGTCCCTTAAGAATTTTCCCATTTTTGTCCCAATTCTTCCCATTCCCATTGAAACTTTTCAAATCCCTCTCAAAATTGTTGAAATTCTCTTGAAGCTTTTAAAATTCTCTCTAGAATTTTCAAAATCCATGGCCACATGTTTACAATTTCACGTCAAAAAATGGCTAAAATTCCAGTTGAAATTTTTTCAAAGTCCCTTAAAAATTTTCCAATTTTTGTCCCAATTCTTCCCATTCCCATTGAAACTTTTCAAATCCCTCTCAAAATTGTTGAAATTCTCTTGAAGCTTTTAAAATTCTCTCTAGAATTTTCAAAATCCATGGCCACATGTTTACAATTTCACGTCAAAAAATGGCTAAAATTCCAGTTGAAATTTTTTCAAAGTCCCTGAAAAATTTTCCAATTTTTGTCCCAATTCTTCCCATTCCCATTGAAACTTTTCAAATCCCTCTCAAAATTGTTGAAATTCTCTTGAAGCTTTTAAAATTCTCTCTAGAATTTTCAAAATCCATGTCCACATGTTTACAATTTCACGTAAAAAAAAATGCTAAAATTCCAGTTGAAATTTTTTCAAAGTCCCTTAAAAATTTTCCAATTTTTGTCCCAATTCTTCCCATTCCCATTGAAACTTTTCAAATCCCTCTCAAAATTGTTGAAATTCTCTTGAAGCTTTTAAAATTCTCTCTAGAATTTTCAAAATCCATGTCCACATGTTTACAATTTCACGTCAAAAAATGGCTAAAATTCCAGTTGCAATTTTTTCAAAGTCCCTTAAAAATTTTCCAATTTTTGTCCAAATTCTTCCCATTCCCATTGAAACTTTTCAAATCCCTCTCAAAATTGTTGAAATTCTGTTGAAGCTTTTAAAATTCTCTCTAGAATTTTCAAAATCCATGTCCACATGTTTGCAATTTCACGTCAAAATGGCTAAAATTCCAGTTGAAATTTTTTCAAAGTCCCTTAAAAATTTTCCAATTTTCGTCCCAATTCTTCCCATTCCCATTGAAACTTTTCAAATCCCTCTCAAAATTGTTGAAATTCTGTTGAAGCTTTTAAAATTCTCTCTAGAATTTTCAAAATCCATGGCCACATGTTTACAATTTCACGTCAAAAAATGGCTAAAATTCCAGTTGCAACTTTTTCAGTCCCTTAAAAATTTTCCAATTTTTGCCCCAATTCTTCCCATTCCCATTGAAACTTTTCAAATCCCTCTCAAAATTGTTGAAATTCTCTTGAAGCTTTTAAAATTCTCTCTAGAATTTTCAAAATCCACTTCAACATGTTTACAATTTCACATCAAAAAATGGCTAAAATTCCAGTTGAAATTTTTTCAAAGTCCCTGAAAAATTTTCCAATTTTTGTCCCAATTCTTCCCATTCCCATTGAAACTTTTCAAATCCCTCTCAAAATTGTGGAAATTCTGTTGAAGCTTTTAAAATTCTCTCTAGAATTTTCAAAATCCATGTCCACATGTTTACAATTTCACATAAAAAAATGGCTAAACTTCCAGTTGCAATTTTTTCAAAGTCCCTTAAAAATTTTCCAATTTTTGCCCCAATTCTTCCCATTCCCATTGAAACTTTTCAAATCCCTCTCAAAATTGTTGAAATTCTGTTGAAGCTTTTAAAATTCTCTCTAGATTTTTCAAAATCCATGTCCACATGTTTACAATTTCACGTCAAAAAATGGCTAAAATTCCAGTTGCAATTTTTTCAAAGTCCCTTCAAAATTTTCCCATTTTTGTCCCAATTCTTCCCATTCCCATTGAAACTTTTCAAATCCCTCTCAAAATTGTTGAAATTCTGTTGAAGCTTTTAAAATTCTCTCTAGAATTTTCAAAATCCATGTCCACATGTTTACAATTTCACGTAAAAAAAATGCTAAAATTCCAGTTGAAATTTTTTCAAAGTCCCTTAAAAATTTTCCAATTTTTGTCCCAATTCTTCCCATTCCCATTGAAACTTTTCAAATCCCTCTCAAAATTGTTGAAATTCTGTTGAAGCTTTTAAAATTCTCTCTAGAATTTTCAAAATCCATGGCCACATGTTTACAATTTCACGTCAAAAAATGGCTAAAATTCCAGTTGCAATTTTTTCAGTCCCTTAAAAATTTTCCAATTTTTGTCCCAATTCTTCCCATTCCCATTGAAACTTTTCAAATCCCTCTCAAAATTGTTGAAATTCTCTTGAAGCTTTTAAAATTCTCTCTAGAATTTTCAAAATCCACTTCAACATGTTTACAATTTCACGTCAAAAAATGGCTAAAATTCCAGTTGAAATTTTTTCAAAGTCCCTTAAAAATTTTCCAATTTTTGTCCCAATTCTTCCCATTCACATTGAAACTTTTCAAATCCCTCTCAAAATTGTTGAAATTCTGTTGAAGCTTTTAAAATTCTCTCTAGAATTTTCAAAATCCATGTCCACGTTTACAATTTCACGTCAAAAAATGGCTAAAATTCCAGTTGCAATTTTTTCAAAGTCCCTTCAAAATTTTCCAATTTTTGTCCCAATTCTTCCCATTCCCATTGAAACTTTTCAAATCCCTCTCAAAATTGTTGAAATTCTGTTGAAGCTTTTAAAATTCTCTCTAGAATTTTCAAAATCCATGTCCACATGTTTACAATTTCACGTCAAAAAATGGCTAAAATTCCAGTTGAAATTTTTTCAAAGTCCCTTCAAAATTTTCCAATTTTTGTCCCAATTCTTCCCATTCCCATTGAAACTTTTCAAATCCCTCTCAAAATTGTTGAAATTCTGTTGAAGCTTTTAAAATTCTCTCTAGAATTTTCAAAATCCATGGCCACATGTTTACAATTTCACGTCAAAAAATGGCTAAAATTCCAGTTGAAATTTTTTCAAAGTCCCTTAAAAATTTTCCAATTTTTGTCCCAATTCTTCCCATTCCCATTGAAACTTTTCAAATCCCTCTCAAAATTGTTGAAATTCTGTTGAAGCTTTTAAAATTCTCTCTAGAATTTTCAAAATCCATGTCCACATGTTTACAATTTCACGTAAAAAAAAATGCTAAAATTCCAGTTGCAATTTTTTCAAAGTCCCTTAAAAATTTTCCAATTTTTGTCCCAATTCTTCCCATTCCCATTGAAACTTTTCAAATCCCTCTCAAAATTGTGGAAATTCTGTTGAAGCTTTTAAAATTCTCTCTAGAATTTTCAAAATCCATGTCCACATGTTTACAATTTCACGTCAAAAAATGGCTAAAATTCCAGTTGAAATTTTTTCAAAGTCCCTTAAAAATTTTCCAATTTTTGTCCCAATTCTTCCCATTCCCATTGAAACTTTTCAAATCCCTCTCAAAATTGTTGAAATTCTGTTGAAGCTTTTAAAATTCTCTCTAGAATTTTCAAAATCCACTTCCACATGTTTACAATTTCATGTAAAAAAATTGCTAAAATTCCAGTTGAAATTTTTTCAAAGTCCCTTAAAAATTTTCCAATTTTTGTCCCATTCTTCCCATTCCCATTGAAACTTTTCAAATCCCTCTCAAAATTGTTGAAATTCTCTTGAAGCTTTTAAAATTCTCTCTAGAATTTTCAGAATCCATGGCCACATGTTTACAATTTCACGTCAAAATTGCTAAAATTCCAGTTGAAATTTTTTCAAAGTCCCTTAAAAATTTTCCAATTTTCGTCCCAATTCTTCCCATTCCCATGGAAACTTTTCAAATCCCTCTCAAAATTGTTGAAATTCTGTTGAAGCTTTTAAAATTCTCTCTAGAATTTTCAAAATCCATGGCCACATGTTTACAATTTCACGTAAAAAAATGGCTAAAATTCCAGTTGCAATTTTTTCAGTCCCTTAAAAATTTTCCAATTTTTGTCCCAATTCTTCCCATTCCCATTGAAACTTTTCAAATCCCTCTCAAAATTGTTGAAATTCTGTTGAAGCTTTTAAAATTCTCTCTAGAATTTTCAAAATCCATGTCCACATGTTTACAATTTCACATCAAAAAATGGCTAAAATTCCAGTTGAAATTTTTTCAAAGTCCCTTAAAAATTTTCCAATTTTTGTCCCAATTCTTCCCATTCCCATTGAAACTTTTCAAATCCCTCTCAAAATTGTGGAAATTCTGTTGAAGCTTTTAAAATTCTCTCTAGAATTTTCAAAATCCATGTCCACATGTTTACAATTTCACATAAAAAAATGGCTAAACTTCCAGTTGCAATTTTTTCAAAGTCCCTTAATAATTTTCCAATTTTTGCCCCAATTCTTCCCATTCCCATTGAAACTTTTCAAATCCCTCTCAAAATTGTGGAAATTCTGTTGAAGCTTTTAAAATTCTCTCTAGATTTTTCAAAATCCATGTCCACATGTTTACAATTTCACGTCAAAAAATGGCTAAAATTCCAGTTGAAATTTTTTCAAAGTCCCTTAAGAATTTTCCCATTTTTGTCCCAATTCTTCCCATTCCCATTGAAACTTTTCAAATCCCTCTCAAAATTGTTGAAATTCTCTTGAAGCTTTTAAAATTCTCTCTAGAATTTTCAAAATCCATGGCCACATGTTTACAATTTCACGTCAAAAAATGGCTAAAATTCCAGTTGCAATTTTTTCAAAGTCCCTTAAAAATTTTCCAATTTTTGTCCCAATTCTTCCCATTCCCATTGAAACTTTTCAAATCCCTCTCAAAATTGTTGAAATTCTCTTGAAGCTTTTAAAATTCTCTCTAGAATTTTCAAAATCCACTTCAACATGTTTACAATTTCACGTCAAAAAATGGCTAAAATTCCAGTTGAAATTTTTTCAAAGTCCCTTAAAAATTTTCCAATTTTTGTCCCAATTCTTCCCATTCCCATTGAAACTTTTCAAATCCCTCTCAAAATTGTTGAAATTCTCTTGAAGCTTTTAAAATTCTCTCTAGAATTTTCAAAATCCACTTCAACATGTTTACAATTTCACGTCAAAAAATGGCTAAAATTCCAGTTGAAATTTTTTCAAAGTCCCTTAAAAATTTTCCAATTTTTGTCCCAATTCTTCCCATTCACATTGAAACTTTTCAAATCCCTCTCAAAATTGTTGAAATTCTGTTGAAGCTTTTAAAATTCTCTCTAGAATTTTCAAAATCCATGTCCACATGTTTACAATTTCACGTCAAAAAATTGCTAAAATTCCAGTTGCAATTTTTTCAAAGTCCCTGAAAAATTTTCCAATTTTTGTCCCAATTCTTCCCATTCCCATTGAAACTTTTCAAATCCCTCTCAAAATTGTTGAAATTCTGTTGAAGCTTTTAAAATTCTCTCTAGAATTTTCAAAATCCATGGCCACATGTTTACAATTTCACGTCAAAAAATGGCTAAAATTCCAGTTGAAATTTTTTCAAAGTCCCTTAAAAATTTTCCAGTTTTTGTCCCAATTCTTCCCATTCCCATTGAAACTTTTCAAATCCCTCTCAAAATTGTTGAAATTCTGTTGAAGCTTTTAAAATTCTCTCTAGAATTTTCAAAATCCATGTCCACGTTTACAATTTCACGTCAAAAAATTGGAAAATTCCAGTTGAAATTTTTTCAAAGTCCCTTAAAAATTTTCCAATTTTTGTCCCAATTCTTCCCATTCCCATTGAAACTTTTCAAATCCCTCTCAAAATTGTTGAAATTCTGTTGAAGCTTTTAAAATTCTCTCTAGAATTTTCAAAATCCATGTCCACATGTTTACAATTTCACGTCAAAAAATTCGAAAATTCCAGTTGAAATTTTGTCAAAGTCCCTGAAAAATTTTCCAATTTTTGTCCCAATTCTTCCCATTCCCATTGAAACTTTTCAAATCCCTCTCAAAATTGTTGAAATTCTGTTGAAGCTTTTAAAATTCTCTCTAGAATTTTCAAAATCCATGTCCACATGTTTACAATTTCACGTAAAAAAAAATGCTAAAATTCCAGTTGAAATTTTTTCAAAGTCCCTTCAAAATTTTCCAATTTTTGTCCCAATTCTTCCCATTCCCATTGAAACTTTTCAAATCCCTCTCAAAATTGTGGAAATTCTGTTGAAGCTTTTAAAATTCTCTCTAGAATTTTCAAAATCCATGTCCACATGTTTACAATTTCACGTCAAAAAATGGCTAAAATTCCAGTGGAAATTTTTTCAAAGTCCCTGAAAAATTTTCCAATTTTTGTCCCAATTCTTCCCATTCCCATTGAAACTTTTCAAATCCCTCTCAAAATTGTTGAAATTCTCTTGAAGCTTTTAAAATTCTCTCTAGAATTTTCAAAATCCATGTCCACATGTTTACAATTTCACGTCAAAAAAATGGCTAAAATTCCAGTTGAAATTTTTTCAAAGTCCCTTAAAAATTTTCCAATTTTTGTCCCAATTCTTCCCATTCCCATTGAAACTTTTCAAATCCCTCTCAAAATTGTTGAAATTCTGTTGAAGCTTTTAAAATTCTCTCTAGAATTTTCAAATCCATGTCCACATGTTTACAATTTCATGTAAAAAAATAACTAAAATTCCAGTTGAAATTTTTTCAAAGTCCCTTAAAATTTTCCAATTTTTGTCCCAATTCTTCCCATTCCCATTGAAACTTTTCAAATCCCTCTCAAAATTGTTGAAATTCTGTTGAAGCTTTTAAAATTCTCTCTAGAATTTTCAAAATCCACTTCCACATGTTTACAATTTCATGTAAAAAAATTGCTAAAATTCCAGTTGAAATTTTTTCAAAGTCCCTTAAAAATTTTCCAATTTTTGTCCCAATTCTTCCCATTCCCATTGAAACTTTTCAAATCCCTCTCAAAATTGTTGAAATTCTGTTGAAGCTTTTAAAATTCTCTCTAGAATTTTCAAAATCCATGTCCACGTTTACAATTTCACGTCAAAAAATTGGAAAATTCCAGTTGAAATTTTTTCAAAGTCCCTTAAAAATTTTCCATTTTTTGTCCCAATTCTTCCCATTCCCATTGAAACTTTTCAAATCCCTCTCAAAATTGTTGAAATTCTGTTGAAGCTTTTAAAATTCTCTCTAGAATTTTCAAAATCCACTTCATCATGTTTACAATTTCATGTAAAAAAATTGCTAAAATTCCAGTTGAAATTTTTTCAAAGTCCCTTAAAAATTTTCCAATTTTTGTCCCAATTCTTCCCATTCCCATTGAAACGTTTCAAATCCCTCTCAAAATTGTTGAAATTCTCTTGAAGCTTTTAAAATTCTCTCTAGAATTTTCAAAATCCATGTCCACATGTTTACAATTTCACGTCCAAAATTGCTAAAATTCCAGTTGAAATTTTTTCAAAGTCCCTTAAAAATTTTCCAATTTTTGTCCCAATTCTTCCCATTCCCATTGAAACTTTTCAAATCCCTCTCAAAATTGTTGAAATTCTCTTGAAGCTTTTAAAATTCTCTCTAGAATTTTCAAAATCCATGGCCACATGTTTACAATTTCACGTCAAAAAATGGCTAAAATTCCAGTTGCAATTTTTTCAGTCCCTTAAAAATTTTCCAATTTTTGTCCCAATTCTTCCCATTCCCATTGAAACTTTTCAAATCCCTCTCAAAATTGTTGAAATTCTCTTGAAGCTTTTAAAATTCTCTCTAGAATTTTCAAAATCCACTTCAACATGTTTACAATTTCACGTAACAAAATGGCTAAAATTCCAGTTGAAATTTTTCAAAGTCCCTTAAAAATTTTCCAATTTTTGTCCCAATTCTTCCCATTCACATTGAAACTTTTCAAATCCCTCTCAAAATTGTTGAAATTCTGTTGAAGCTTTTAAAATTCTCTCTAGAATTTTCAAAATCCATGTCCACATGTTTACAATTTCACGTCAAAAAATGGCTAAAATTCCAGTTGCAATTTTTTCAAAGTCCCTTAAAAATTTTCCAATTTTTGTCCCAATTCTTCCCATTCCCATTGAAACTTTTCAAATCCCTCTCCAAATTGTTGAAATTCTCTTGAAGCTTTTAAAATTCTCTCTAGAATTTTCAAACTCCACTTCAACATGTTTACAATTTCACGTCAAAAAATGGCTAAAATTCCAGTTGAAATTTTTTCAAAGTCCCTTCAAAATTTTCCAATTTTTGTCCCAATTCTTCCCATTCCCATTGAAACTTTTCAAATCCCTCTCCAAATTGTTGAAATTCTGTTGAAGCTTTTAAAATTCTCTCTAGAATTTTCAAAATCCATGGCCACATGTTTACAATTTCACGTCAAAAAATGGCTAAAATTCCAGTTGCAATTTTTTCAAAGTCCCTTAAAAATTTTCCAATTTTTGTCCCAATTCTTCCCATTCCCATTGAAACTTTTCAAATCCCTCTCCAAATTGTTGAAATTCTCTTGAAGCTTTTAAAATTCTCTCTAGAATTTTCAAAATCCATGTCCACATGTTTACAATTTCACGTAAAAAAAAATGCTAAAATTCCAGTTGAAATTTTTTCAAAGTCCCTTAAAAATTTTCCAATTTTTGTCCCAATTCTTCCCATTCCCATTGAAACTTTTCAAATCCCTCTCAAAATTGTGGAAATTCTGTTGAAGCTTTTAAAATTCTCTCTAGAATTTTCAAAATCCATGTCCACATGTTTACAATTTCACGTCAAAAAATGGCTAAAATTCCAGTTGCAATTTTTTCAAAGTCCCTTCAAAATTTTCCAATTTTTGTCCCAATTCTTCCCATTCC
This sequence comes from Streptopelia decaocto, assembly GCF_964273445.1. Classification (NCBI taxonomy): domain Eukaryota; kingdom Metazoa; phylum Chordata; class Aves; order Columbiformes; family Columbidae; genus Streptopelia; species Streptopelia decaocto. Next base: position 10,471 of record NW_028116882.1, on the reverse strand, counting down.
CATTGAAACTTTTCAAATCCCTCTCAAAATTGTTGAAATTCTGTTGAAGCTTTTAAAATTCTCTCTAGAATTTTCAAAATCCACTTCCACATGTTTACAATTTCATGTAAAAAAATTGCTAAAATTCCAGTTGAAATTTTTTCAAAGTCCCTTAAAAATTTTCCAATTTTTGTCCCAATTCTTCCCATTCCCATTGAAACTTTTCAAATCCCTCTCAAAATTGTTGAAATTCTGTTGAAGCTTTTAAAATTCTCTCTAGAATTTTCAAAATCCATGGCCACATGTTTACAATTTCACGTCAAAATTGCTAAAATTCCAGTTGAAATTTTTTCAAAGTCCCTTAAAAATTTTCCAATTTTCGTCCCAATTCTTCCCATTCCCATTGAAACTTTTCAAATCCCTCTCAAAATTGTTGAAATTCTGTTGAAGCTTTTAAAATTCTCTCTAGAATTTTCAAAATCCATGGCCACATGTTTACAATTTCACGTCAAAAAATGGCTAAAATTCCAGTTGCAATTTTTTCAGTCCCTTAAAAATTTTCCAATTTTTGTCCCAATTCTTCCCATTCCCATTGAAACTTTTCAAATCCCTCTCAAAATTGTTGAAATTCTGTTGAAGCTTTTAAAATTCTCTCTAGAATTTTCAAAATCCACTTCAATATGTTTACAATTTCACATCAAAAAATGGCTAAAATTCCAGTTGAAATTTTTTCAAAGTCCCTTAAAAATTTTCCAATTTTTGTCCCAATTCTTCCCATTCCCATTGAAACTTTTCAAATCCCTCTCAAAATTGTGGAAATTCTGTTGAAGCTTTTAAAATTCTCTCTAGAATTTTCAAAATCCATGTCCACATGTTTACAATTTCACATAAAAAAATGGCTAAAGTTCCAGTTGCAATTTTTTCAAAGTCCCTTAAAAATTTTCCAATTTTTGCCCCAATTCTTCCCATTCCCATTGAAACTTTTCAAATCCCTCTCAAAATTGTGGAAATTCTGTTGAAGCTTTTAAAAATTCTCTCTAGATTTTTCAAAATCCATGTCCACATGTTTACAATTTCACGTCAAAAAATGGCTAAAATTCCAGTTGAAATTTTTTCAAAGTCCCTTAAAAATTTTCCAATTTTTGTCCCAATTCTTCCCATTCCCATTGAAACTTTTCAAATCCCTCTCAAAATTGTTGAAATTCTCTTGAAGCTTTTAAAATTCTCTCTAGAATTTTCAAAATCCATGGCCACATGTTTACAATTTCACGTCAAAAAATGGCTAAAATTCCAGTTGAAATTTTTTCAAAGTCCCTTAAAAATTTTCCAATTTTTGTCCCAATTCTTCCCATTCCCATTGAAACTTTTCAAATCCCTCTCAAAATTGTTGAAATTCTCTTGAAGCTTTTAAAATTCTCTCTAGAATTTTCAAAATCCATGTCCACATGTTTACAATTTCACATAAAAAAATGGCTAAACTTCCAGTTGCAATTTTTTCAAAGTCCCTTAAAAATTTTCCAATTTTTGTCCCAATTCTTCCCATTCCCATTGAAACTTTTCAAATCCCTCTCAAAATTGTTGAAATTCTGTTGAAGCTTTTAAAATTCTCTCTAGAATTTTCAAAATCCACTTCATCATGTTTACAATTTCATGTAAAAAATTGCTAAAATTCCAGTTGAAATTTTTTCAAAGTCCCTTAAAAATTTTCCAATTTTTGTCCCAATTCTTCCCATTCCCATTGAAACGTTTCAAATCCCTCTCAAAATTGTTGAAATTCTGTTGAAGCTTTTAAAATTCTCTCTAGAATTTTCAAAATCCATGTCCACATGTTTACAATTTCACGTCAAAATTGCTAAAATTCCAGTTGAAATTTTTTCAAAGTCCCTTCAAAATTTTCCAATTTTTGTCCCAATTCTTCCCATTCCCATTGAAACTTTTCAAATCCCTCTCAAAATTGTGGAAATTCTGTTGAAGCTTTTAAAATTCTCTCTAGAATTTTCAAAATCCATGGCCACATGTTTACAATTTCACGTCAAAAAATGGCTAAAATTCCAGTTGCAATTTTTTCAAAGTCCCTTAAAAATTTTCCAATTTTTGTCCCAATTCTTCCCATTCCCATTGAAACTTTTCAAAACCCTCTCAAAATTGTTGAAATTCTCTTGAAGCTTTTTAAAATTCTCTCTAGAATTTTCAAAATCCATGTCCACATGTTTACAATTTCACGTAAAAAAAAATGCTAAAATTCCAGTTGCAATTTTTTCAAAGTCCCTTAAAAATTTTCCAATTTTTGTCCCAATTCTTCCCATTCCCATTGAAACTTTTCAAATCCCTCTCAAAATTGTGGAAATTCTGTTGAAGCTTTTAAAATTCTCTCTAGAATTTTCAAAATCCATGGCCACATGTTTACAATTTCACGTCAAAAAATGGCTAAAATTCCAGTTGAAATTTTTTCAAAGTCCCTTAAAAATTTTCCCATTTTTGTCCCAATTCTTCCCATTCCCATTGAAACTTTTCAAATCCCTCTCAAAATTGTTGAAATTCTCTTGAAGCTTTTAAAATTCTCTCTAGAATTTTCAAAATCCATGGCCACATGTTTACAATTTCACGTCAAAATTGCTAAATTCCAGTTGAAATTTTTTCAAAGTCCCTTAAAAATTTTCCAATTTTCGTCCCAATTCTTCCCATTCCCATTGAAACTTTTCAAATCCCTCTCAAAATTGTTGAAATTCTGTTGAAGCTTTTAAAATTCTCTCTAGAATTTTCAAAATCCATGTCCACATGTTTACAATTTCACGTCAAAAAATGGCTAAAATTCCAGTTGCAATTTTTTCAGTCCCTTAAAAATTTTCCAATTTTTGTCCCAATTCTTCCCATTCCCATTGAAACTTTTCAAATCCCTCTCAAAATTGTGGAAATTCTGTTGAAGCTTTTAAAATTCTCTCTAGATTTTTCAAAATCCATGTCCACATGTTTACAATTTCACGTCAAAAAATGGCTAAAATTCCAGTTGAAATTTTTTCAAAGTCCCTTAAGAATTTTCCCATTTTTGTCCCAATTCTTCCCATTCCCATTGAAACTTTTCAAATCCCTCTCAAAATTGTTGAAATTCTCTTGAAGCTTTTAAAATTCTCTCTAGAATTTTCAAAATCCATGGCCACATGTTTACAATTTCACGTCAAAAAATGGCTAAAATTCCAGTTGAAATTTTTTCAAAGTCCCTTAAAAATTTTCCAATTTTTGTCCCAATTCTTCCCATTCCCATTGAAACTTTTCAAATCCCTCTCAAAATTGTTGAAATTCTCTTGAAGCTTTTAAAATTCTCTCTAGAATTTTCAAAATCCACTTCAACATGTTTACAATTTCACGTCAAAAAATGGCTAAAATTCCAGTTGAAATTTTTTCAAAGTCCCTTAAAAATTTTCCAATTTTTGTCCCAATTCTTCCCATTCCCATTGAAACTTTTCAAATCCCTCTCAAAATTGTTGAAATTCTGTTGAAGCTTTTAAAATTCTCTCTAGAATTTTCAAATCCATGTCCACATGTTTACAATTTCATGTAAAAAAATAACTAAAATTCCAGTTGAAATTTTTTCAAAGTCCCTTAAAATTTTCCAATTTTTGTCCCAATTCTTCCCATTCCCATTGAAACTTTTCAAATCCCTCTCAAAATTGTTGAAATTCTGTTGAAGCTTTTAAAATTCTCTCTAGAATTTTCAAAATCCACTTCCACATGTTTACAATTTCATGTAAAAAAATGGCTAAAATTCCAGTTGAAATTTTTTCAAAGTCCCTTAAAAATTTTCCAATTTTTGTCCCAATTCTTCCCATTCCCATTGAAACTTTTCAAATCCCTCTCAAAATTGTTGAAATTCTGTTGAAGCTTTTAAAATTCTCTCTAGAATTTTCAAAATCCATGTCCACGTTTACAATTTCACGTCAAAAAATTGGAAAATTCCAGTTGAAATTTTTTCAAAGTCCCTTAAAAATTTTCCATTTTTTGTCCCAATTCTTCCCATTCCCATTGAAACTTTTCAAATCCCTCTCAAAATTGTTGAAATTCTGTTGAAGCTTTTTAAAATTCTCTCTAGAATTTTCAAAATCCACTTCATCATGTTTACAATTTCATGTAAAAAAATTGCTAAAATTCCAGTTGAAATTTTTTCAAAGTCCCTTAAAAATTTTCCAATTTTTGTCCCAATTCTTCCCATTCCCATTGAAACGTTTCAAATCCCTCTCAAAATTGTTGAAATTCTCTTGAAGCTTTTAAATTCTCTCTAGAATTTTCAAAATCCATGTCCACATGTTTACAATTTCACGTCAAAATTGCTAAAATTCCAGTTGAAATTTTTTCAAAGTCCCTTCAAAATTTTCCAATTTTTGTCCCAATTCTTCCCATTCCCATTGAAACTTTTCAAATCCCTCTCAAAATTGTGGAAATTCTGTTGAAGCTTTTAAAATTCTCTCTAGAATTTTCAAAATCCATGTCCACATGTTTACAATTTCACGTCAAAAAATGGCTAAAATTCCAGTTGCAATTTTTTCAGTCCCTTAAAAATTTTCCAATTTTTGTCCCAATTCTTCCCATTCCCATTGAAACTTTTCAAATCCCTCTCAAAATTGTTGAAATTCTGTTGAAGCTTTTAAAATTCTCTCTAGAATTTTCAAAATCCACTTCAACATGTTTACAATTTCACGTAACAAAATGGCTAAAATTCCAGTTGAAATTTTTTCAAAGTCCCTTAAAAATTTTCCAATTTTTGTCCCAATTCTTCCCATTCACATTGAAACTTTTCAAATCCCTCTCAAAATTGTTGAAATTCTGTTGAAGCTTTTAAAATTCTCTCTAGAATTTTCAAAATCCATGTCCACATGTTTACAATTTCACGTCAAAAAATGGCTAAAATTCCAGTTGCAATTTTTTCAAAGTCCCTTCAAAATTTTCCAATTTTTGTCCCAATTCTTCCCATTCCCATTGAAACTTTTCAAATCCCTCTCCAAATTGTTGAAATTCTCTTGAAGCTTTTAAAATTCTCTCTAGAATTTTCAAACTCCACTTCATCATGTTTACAATTTCACGTCAAAAAATGGCTAAAATTCCAGTTGAAATTTTTTCAAAGTCCCTTCAAAATTTTCCAATTTTTGTCCCAATTCTTCCCATTCCCATTGAAACTTTTCAAATCCCTCTCAAAATTGTTGAAATTCTGTTGAAGCTTTTAAAATTCTCTCTAGAATTTTCAAAATCCATGGCCACATGTTTACAATTTCACGTCAAAAAATGGCTAAAATTCCAGTTGCAATTTTTTCAAAGTCCCTTAAAAATTTTCCAATTTTTGTCCCAATTCTTCCCATTCCATTGAAACTTTTCAAATCCCTCTCCAAATTGTTGAAATTCTCTTGAAGCTTTTAAAATTCTCTCTAGAATTTTCAAAATCCATGTCCACATGTTTACAATTTCACGTAAAAAAAAATGCTAAAATTCCAGTTGAAATTTTTCAAAGTCCCTTAAAAATTTTCCAATTTTTGTCCCAATTCTTCCCATTCCCATTGAAACTTTTCAAATCCCTCTCAAAATTGTGGAAATTCTGTTGAAGCTTTTTAAAATTCTCTCTAGAATTTTCAAAATCCATGTCCACATGTTTACAATTTCACGTCAAAAAATGGCTAAAATTCCAGTTGCAATTTTTTCAAAGTCCCTTCAAAATTTTCCAATTTTTGTCCCAATTCTTCCCATTCCCATTGAAACTTTTCAAATCCCTCTCAAAATTGTTGAAATTCTGTTGAAGCTTTTAAAATTCTCTCTAGAATTTTCAAAATCCACTTCCACATGTTTACAATTTCATGTAAAAAAATTGCTAAAATTCCAGTTGAAATTTTTTCAAAGTCCCTTAAAAATTTTCCAATTTTTGTCCCAATTCTTCCCATTCCCATTGAAACTTTTCAAATCCCTCTCAAAATTGTTGAAATTCTGTTGAAGCTTTTAAAATTCTCTCTAGAATTTTCAAAATCCATGGCCACATGTTTACAATTTCACGTCAAAATTGCTAAAATTCCAGTTGAAATTTTTTCAAAGTCCCTTAAAAATTTTCCAATTTTCGTCCCAATTCTTCCCATTCCCATTGAAACTTTTCAAATCCCTCTCAAAATTGTTGAAATTCTGTTGAAGCTTTTAAAATTCTCTCTAGAATTTTCAAAATCCATGGCCACATGTTTACAATTTCACGTCAAAAAATGGCTAAAATTCCAGTTGCAATTTTTTCAGTCCCTTAAAAATTTTCCAATTTTTGTCCCAATTCTTCCCATTCCCATTGAAACTTTTCAAATCCCTCTCAAAATTGTTGAAATTCTGTTGAAGCTTTTAAAATTCTCTCTAGAATTTTCAAAATCCACTTCAACATGTTTACAATTTCACATCAAAAAATGGCTAAAATTCCAGTTGAAATTTTTTCAAAGTCCCTTAAAAATTTTCCAATTTTTGTCCCAATTCTTCCCATTCCCATTGAAACTTTTCAAATCCCTCTCAAAATTGTGGAAATTCTGTTGAAGCTTTTAAAATTCTCTCTAGAATTTTCAAAATCCATGTCCACATGTTTACAATTTCACATAAAAAAATGGCTAAAGTTCCAGTTGCAATTTTTTCAAAGTCCCTTAAAAATTTTCCAATTTTGCCCCAATTCTTCCCATTCCCATTGAAACTTTTCAAATCCCTCTCAAAATTGTGGAAATTCTGTTGAAGCTTTTAAAAATTCTCTCTAGATTTTTCAAAATCCATGTCCACATGTTTACAATTTCACGTCAAAAAATGGCTAAAATTCCAGTTGAAATTTTTTCAAAGTCCCTTAAAAATTTTCCCATTTTTGTCCCAATTCTTCCCATTCCCATTGAAACTTTTCAAATCCCTCTCAAAATTGTTGAAATTCTCTTGAAGCTTTTAAAATTCTCTCTAGAATTTTCAAAATCCATGGCCACATGTTTACAATTTCACGTCAAAAAATGGCTAAAATTCCAGTTGAAATTTTTTCAAAGTCCCTTAAAAATTTTCCAATTTTTGTCCCAATTCTTCCCATTCCCATTGAAACTTTTCAAATCCCTCTCAAAATTGTTGAAATTCTCTTGAAGCTTTTAAATTCTCTCTAGAATTTTCAAAATCCATGTCCACATGTTTACAATTTCACATAAAAAAATGGCTAAAATTCCAGTTGCAATTTTTTCAAAGTCCCTTAAAAATTTCCAATTTTGTCCCAATTCTTCCCATTCCCATTGAAACTTTTCAAATCCCTCTCAAAATTGTTGAAATTCTGTTGAAGCTTTTAAAATTCTCTCTAGAATTTTCAAAATCCACTTCATCATGTTTACAATTTCATGTAAAAAATTGCTAAAATTCCAGTTGAAATTTTTTCAAAGTCCCTTAAAAATTTTCCAATTTTTGTCCCAATTCTTCCCATTCCCATTGAAACGTTTCAAATCCCTCTCAAAATTGTTGAAATTCTGTTGAAGCTTTTAAAATTCTCTCTAGAATTTTCAAAATCCATGTCCACATGTTTACAATTTCACGTCAAAATTGCTAAAATTCCAGTTGAAATTTTTTCAAAGTCCCTTCAAAATTTTCCAATTTTTGTCCCAATTCTTCCCATTCCCATTGAAACTTTTCAAATCCCTCTCAAAATTGTGGAAATTCTGTTGAAGCTTTTAAAATTCTCTCTAGAATTTTCAAAATCCATGGCCACATGTTTACAATTTCACGTCAAAAAATGGCTAAAATTCCAGTTGCAATTTTTTCAAAGTCCCTTAAAAATTTTCCAATTTTTGTCCCAATTCTTCCCATTCCCATTGAAACTTTTCAAAACCCTCTCAAAATTGTTGAAATTCTGTTGAAGCTTTTAAAATTCTCTCTAGAATTTTCAAAATCCATGTCCACATGTTTACAATTTCACGTAAAAAAAAATGCTAAAATTCCAGTTGCAATTTTTTCAAAGTCCCTTAAAAATTTTCCAATTTTTGTCCCAATTCTTCCCATTCCCATTGAAACTTTTCAAATCCCTCTCAAAATTGTGGAAATTCTGTTGAAGCTTTTAAAATTCTCTCTAGAATTTTCAAAATCCATGTCCACATGTTTACAATTTCACGTCAAAAAATGGCTAAAATTCCAGTTGAAATTTTTTCAAAGTCCCTTAAAAATTTTCCCATTTTTGTCCCAATTCTTCCCATTCCCATTGAAACTTTTCAAATCCCTCTCAAAATTGTTGAAATTCTCTTGAAGCTTTTAAAATTCTCTCTAGAATTTTCAAAATCCATGGCCACATGTTTACAATTTCACGTCAAAATTGCTAAAATTCCAGTTGAAATTTTTTCAAAGTCCCTTAAAAATTTTCCAATTTTCGTCCCAATTCTTCCCATTCCCATTGAAACTTTTCAAATCCCTCTCAAAATTGTTGAAATTCTGTTGAAGCTTTTAAAATTCTCTCTAGAATTTTCAAAATCCATGTCCACATGTTTACAATTTCACGTCAAAAAATGGCTAAAATTCCAGTTGCAATTTTTTCAGTCCCTTAAAAATTTTCCAATTTTTGTCCCAATTCTTCCCATTCCCATTGAAACTTTTCAAATCCCTCTCAAAATTGTGGAAATTCTGTTGAAGCTTTTAAAATTCTCTCTAGATTTTTCAAAATCCATGTCCACATGTTTACAATTTCACGTCAAAAAATGGCTAAAATTCCAGTTGAAATTTTTTCAAAGTCCCTTAAGAATTTTCCCATTTTTGTCCCAATTCTTCCCATTCCCATTGAAACTTTTCAAATCCCTCTCAAAATTGTTGAAATTCTCTTGAAGCTTTTAAAATTCTCTCTAGAATTTTCAAAATCCATGGCCACATGTTTACAATTTCACGTCAAAAAATGGCTAAAATTCCAGTTGAAATTTTTTCAAAGTCCCTTAAAAATTTTCCAATTTTTGTCCCAATTCTTCCCATTCCCATTGAAACTTTTCAAATCCCTCTCAAAATTGTTGAAATTCTCTTGAAGCTTTTAAAATTCTCTCTAGAATTTTCAAAATCCATGGCCACATGTTTACAATTTCACGTCAAAAAATGGCTAAAATTCCAGTTGAAATTTTTCAAAGTCCCTTAAAAATTTTCCAATTTTGTCCCAATTCTTCCCATTCCCATTGAAACTTTTCAAATCCCTCTCAAAATTGTTGAAATTCTCTTGAAGCTTTTAAAATTCTCTCTAGAATTTTCAAAATCCACTTCAACATGTTTACAATTTCACGTCAAAAAATGGCTAAAATTCCAGTTGAAATTTTTTCAAAGTCCCTTAAAAATTTTCCAATTTTTGTCCCAATTCTTCCCATTCACATTGAAACTTTTCAAATCCCTCTCAAAATTGTTGAAATTCTGTTGAAGCTTTTAAAATTCTCTCTAGAATTTTCAAAATCCATGTCCACATGTTTACAATTTCACGTCAAAAAATGGCTAAAATTCCAGTTGCAATTTTTTCAAAGTCCCTTCAAAATTTTCCAATTTTTGTCCCAATTCTTCCATTCCCATTGAAACTTTTCAAATCCCTCTCAAAATTGTTGAAATTCTCTTGAAGCTTTTAAAATTCTCTCTAGAATTTTCAAAATCCACTTCATCATGTTTACAATTTCACGTCAAAAAATGGCTAAAATTCCAGTTGAAATTTTTCAAAGTCCCTTAAAAATTTTCCAATTTTTGTCCCAATTCTTCCCATTCCCATTGAAACTTTTCAAATCCCTCTCAAAATTGTTGAAATTCTGTTGAAGCTTTTAAAATTCTCTCTAGAATTTTCAAAATCCATGTCCACATGTTTACAATTTCACGTCAAAAAATGGCTAAAATTCCAGTTGAAATTTTTTCAAAGTCCCTTAAAAATTTTCCAATTTTTGTCCCAATTCTTCCCATTCCCATTGAAACTTTTCAAATCCCTCTCCAAATTGTTGAAATTCTCTTGAAGCTTTTAAAATTCTCTCTAGAATTTTCAAAATCCATGGCCACATGTTTACAATTTCACGTCAAAAAATGGCTAAAATTCCAGTTGAAATTTTTCAAAGTCCCTTAAAATTTTCCAATTTTTGTCCCAATTCTTCCCATTCCCATTGAAACTTTTCAAATCCCTCTCAAATTGTTGAAATTCTCTTGAAGCTTTTAAAATTCTCTCTAGAATTTTCAAAATCCATGTCCACATGTTTACAATTTCACGTCAAAAAATGGCTAAAATTCCAGGTGAAATTTTTTCAAAGTCCCTTAAAAATTTTCCAATTTTTGTCCCAATTCTTCCCATTCCCATTGAAACTTTTCAAATCCCTCTCAAAATTGTTGAAATTCTCTTGAAGCTTTTAAAATTCTCTCTAGAATTTTCAAAATCCATGTCCACATGTTTACAATTTCACGTCAAAAAATGGCTAAAATTCCAGTTGAAATTTTTTCAAAGTCCCTTAAAAATTTTCCAATTTTTGTCCCAATTCTTCCCATTCCCATT
>NW_028116883.1:0-25414 GCF_964273445.1 Streptopelia decaocto | reverse complement strand
GTTTACAATTTCACGTCAAAAAATGGCTAAAATTCCAGTTGAAATTTTTTCAAAGTCCCTTAAAAATTTTCCAATTTTTGTCCCCATTCTTCCCTTTCCCATTGAAACTTTTCAAATCCCTCTCAAAATTGTTGAATTCTCTTGAAGCTTTTAAAATTCTCTCTAGAATTTTCAAAATCCATGTCACATGTTTACAATTTCACGTAACAAAATGGCTAAAATTCCAGTTGAAATTTTTTCAAAGTCCTTAAACAATTTTCCAATTTTTGTCCCAATTCTTCCCATTCCCATTGAAACTTTTCAAATCCCTCTCAAAATTGTAGAAATTCTGTTGAAGCTTTAAAATTCTCTCTAGAATTTTCAAATCCATGTCCACATGTTTACAATTTCATGTCAAAAAATTGCTAAAATTCCAGTTGAAATTTTTTCAAAGTCCCTTAAAAATTTTCCAATTTTTGTCCCAATTCTTCCCATTCCCATTGAAACTTTTCAAATCCCTCTCAAAATTGTTGAAATTCTGTTGAAGCTTTTAAAATTCTCTCTAGAATTTTCAAAATCCATGTCCACATGTTTACAATTTCACGTCAAAAAATTGTTAAAAATTCCAGTTGAAATTTTTCAAAGTCCCTTAAAAATTTTCCAATTTTTGTCCCAATTCTTCCCTTTCCCATTGAAACTTTTCAAATCCCTCTCAAAATTGTTGAAATTCTCTTGAAGCTTTTAAAATTCTCTCTAGAATTTTCAAAATCCATGTCCACATGTTTACAAATTTCACGTCAAAAAATGGCTAAAATTCCAGTTGAAATTTTTTCAAAGTCCCTGAAAAATTTTCCAATTTTTGTCCCAATTCTTCCCATTCCCATTGAAACTTTTCAAATCCCTCTCAAAAGTGTTGAAATTTTGAAGCTTTTAAAATTCTCTCTAGAATTTTCAAAATCCATGGCCACAGGTTTACAATTTCACGTCAAAAAATGGCTAAAATTCCAGTTGAAATTTTTTCAAAGTCCCTTAAAAATTTTCCAATTTTTGTCCCAATTCTTCCCATTCCCATTGAAACTTTTCAAATCCCTCTCAAAATTGTTGAAATTCTCTTGAAGCTTTTAAAATTCTCTCTAGAATTTTCAAAATCCATGGCCACATGTTTACAATTTCACGTCAAAAAATGGCTAAAATTCCAGTTGAAATTTTTTCAAAGTCCCTTAAAAATTTTCCAATTTTTGTCCCAATTCTTCCCATTCCCATTGAAACTTTTCAAATCCCTCTCAAAATTGTTGAAATTCTCTTGAAGCTTTTAAAATTCTCTCTAGAATTTTCAAAATCCACGTCCACATGTTTACAATTTCACGTCAAAAAATGGCTAAAATTCCAGTTGAAATTTTTTCAAAGTCCCTTAAAAATTTTCCAATTTTTGTCCCAATTCTTCCCATTCCCATTGAAACTTTTCAAATCCCTCTCAAAAGTGTTGAAATTCTCTTGAAGCTTTTAAAATTCTCTCTAGAATTTTCAAAATCCATGTCCACATGTTTACAATTTCACGTCAAAAAATGGCTAAAATTCCAGTTGAAATTTTTTCAAAGTCCCTTAAAAATTTTCCAATTTTTGTCCCAATTCTTCCCTTTCCCATTGAAACTTTTCAAATCCCTCTCAAAATTGTTGAAATTCTCTTGAAGCTTTTAAAATTCTCTCTAGAATTTTCAAAATCCATGTCCACATGTTTACAATTTCACGTCAAAAAATGGCTAAAATTCCAGTTGAAATTTTTTCAAAGTCCCTTAAAAATTTTCCAATTTTTGTCCCAATTCTTCCCATTCCCATTGAAACTTTTCAAATCCCTCTCAAAAGTGTTGAAATTCTGTTGAAGCTTTTAAAATTCTCTCTAGAATTTTCAAAATCCATGTCCACATGTTCACAATTTCACGTCAAAAAATGGCTAAAATTCCAGTTGAAATTTTTTCAAAGTCCCTTAAAAATTTTCCAATTTTTGTCCCAATTCTTCCCATTCCCATTGAAACTTTTCAAATCCCTCTCAAAATTGTTGAAATTCTCTTGAAGCTTTTAAAATTCTCTCTAGAATTTTCAAAATCCATGTCCACATGTTTACAATTTCACGTCAAAAAATGGCTAAAATTCCAGTTGAAATTTTTTCAAAGTCCCTTAAAAATTTTCCAATTTTTGTCCCAATTCTTCCCATTCCCATTGAAACTTTTCAAATCCCTCTCAAAATTGTTGAAATTCTCTTGAAGCTTTTAAAATTCTCTCTAGAATTTTCAAAATCCATGGCCACATGTTTACAATTTCACGTCAAAAAATGGCTAAAATTCCAGTTGAAATTTTTTCAAAGTCCCTTAAAAATTTTCCAATTTTTGTCCCAATTCTTCCCTTTCCCATTGAAACTTTTCAAATCCCTCTCAAAATTGTTGAAATTCTCTTGAAGCTTTTAAAATTCTCTCTAGAATTTTCAAAATCCATGTCCACATGTTTACAATTTCACGTAACAAAATGGCTAAAATTCCAGTTGAAATTTTTTCAAAGTCCCTTAACAATTTTCCAATTTTTGTCCCAATTCTTCCCATTCCCATTGAAACTTTTCAAATCCCTCTCAAAATTGTAGAAATTCTGTTGAAGCTTTTAAAATTCTCTCTAGAATTTTCAAAATCCATGTCCACATGTTTACAATTTCATGTCAAAAAATTGCTAAAATTCCAGTTGAAATTTTTTCAAAGTCCCTTAAAAATTTTCCAATTTTTGTCCCAATTCTTCCCATTCCCATTGAAACTTTTCAAATCCCTCTCAAAATTGTTGAAATTCTGTTGAAGCTTTTAAAATTCTCTCTAGAATTTTCAAAATCCATGTCCACATGTTTACAATTTCACGTCAAAAAATTGTTAAAATTCCAGTTGAAATTTTTTCAAAGTCCCTTAAAAATTTTCCAATTTTTGTCCCAATTCTTCCCTTTCCCATTGAAACTTTTCAAATCCCTCTCAAAATTGTTGAAATTCTCTTGAAGCTTTTAAAATTCTCTCTAGAATTTTCAAAATCCATGTCCACATGTTTACAATTTCACGTCAAAAAATGGCTAAAATTCCAGTTGAAATTTTTTCAAAGTCCCTGAAAAATTTTCCAATTTTTGTCCCAATTCTTCCCATTCCCATTGAAACTTTTCAAATCCCTCTCAAAAGTGTTGAAATTCTGTTGAAGCTTTTAAAATTCTCTCTAGAATTTTCAAAATCCATGGCCACAGGTTTACAATTTCACGTCAAAAAATGGCTAAAATTCCAGTTGAAATTTTTTCAAAGTCCCTTAAAAATTTTCCAATTTTTGTCCCAATTCTTCCCATTCCCATTGAAACTTTTCAAATCCCTCTCAAAAGTGTTGAAATTCTCTTGAAGCTTTTAAAATTCTCTCTAGAATTTTCAAAATCCATGGCCACATGTTTACAATTTCACGTCAAAAAATGGCTAAAATTCCAGTTGAAATTTTTTCAAAGTCCCTTAAAAATTTTCCAATTTTTGTCCCAATTCTTCCCATTCCCATTGAAACTTTTCAAATCCCTCTCAAAATTGTGGAAATTCTGTTGAAGCTTTTAAAATTCTCTCTAGAATTTTCAAAATCCATGTCCACATGTTTACAATTTCACGTCAAAAAATGGCTAAAATTCCAGTTGAAATTTTTTCAAAGTCCCTTAAAAATTTTCCAATTTTTGTCCCAATTCTTCCCATTCCCATTGAAACTTTTCAAATCCCTCTCAAAATTGTTGAAATTCTCTTGAAGCTTTTAAAATTCTCTCTAGAATTTTCAAAATCCATGGCCACATGTTTACAATTTCACGTCAAAAAATTGCTAAAATTCCAGTTGAAATTTTTTCAAAGTCCCTTAAAAATTTTCCAATTTTTGTCCCAATTCTTCCCATTCCCATTGAAACTTTTCAAATCCCTCTCAAAATTGTTGAAATTCTCTTGAAGCTTTTAAAATTCTCTCTAGAATTTTCAAAATCCATGGCCACATGTTTACAGTTTCACGTCAAAAAATGGCTAAAATTCCAGTTGAAATTTTTTCAAAGTCCCTTAAAAATTTTCCAATTTTTGTCCCAATTCTTCCCATTCCCATTGAAACTTTTCAAATCCCTCTCAAAATTGTTGAAATTCTCTTGAAGCTTTTAAAATTCTCTCTAGAATTTTCAAAATCCATGTCCACATGTTTACAATTTCACGTCAAAAAATGGCTAAAATTCCAGTTGAAATTTTTTCAAAGTCCCTTAAAAATTTTCCAATTTTTGTCCCAATTCTTCCCATTCCCATTGAAACTTTTCAAATCCCTCTCAAAATTGTTGAAATTCTCTTGAAGCTTTTAAAATTCTCTCTAGAATTTTCAAAATCCATGTCCACATGTTTACAATTTCACGTCAAAAAATGGCTAAAATTCCAGTTGAAATTTTTTCAAAGTCCCTTAAAAATTTTCCAATTTTTGTCCCAATTATTCCCTTTCCCATTGAAACTTTTCAAATCCCTCTCAAAATTGTTGAAATTCTCTTGAAGCTTTTAAAATTCTCTCTAGAATTTTCAAAATCCATGGCCACATGTTTACAATTTCACGTCAAAAAATGGCTAAAATTCCAGTTGAAATTTTTTCAAAGTCCCTTAAAAATTTTCCAATTTTTGTCCCAATTCTTCCCATTCCCATTGAAACTTTTCAAATCCCTCTCAAAATTGTTGAAATTCTCTTGAAGCTTTTAAAATTCTCTCTAGAATTTTCAAAATCCATGTCCACATGTTTACAATTTCACGTAACAAAATGGCTAAAATTCCAGTTGAAATTTTTTCAAAGTCCCTTAAAAATTTTCCAATTTTTGTCCCAATTCTTCCCATTCCCATTGAAACTTTTCAAATCCCTCTCAAAATTGTTGAAATTCTGTTGATGCTTTTAAAATTCTCTCTAGAATTTTCAAAATCCACTTCAACATGTTTACAATTTCACGTCAAAAAATGGCTAAAATTCCAGTTGAAATTTTTTCAAAGTCCCTTAAAAATTTTCCAATTTTTGTCCCAATTCTTCCCATTCCCATTGAAACTTTTCAAATCCCTCTCAAAATTGTTGAAATTCTGTTGAAGCTTTTAAAATTCTCTCTAGAATTTTCAAAATCCATGGCCACATGTTTACAATTTCACGTCAAAAAATGGCTAAAATTCCAGTTGAAATTTTTTCAAAGTCCCTTAAAAATTTTCCAATTTTTGTCCCAATTCTTCCCATTCCCATTGAAACTTTTCAAATCCCTCTCAAAATTGTTGAAATTCTCTTGAAGCTTTTAAAATTCTCTCTAGAATTTTCAAAATCCATGGCCACATGTTTACAATTTCACGTAAAAAAAATGCTAAAATTCCAGTTGAAATTTTTTCAAAGTCCCTTAAAAATTTTCCAATTTTTGTCCCAATTCTTCCCTTTCCCATTGAAACTTTTCAAATCCCTCTCAAAATTGTTGAAATTCTCTTGAAGCTTTTAAAATTCTCTCTAGAATTTTCAAAATCCATGTCCACATGTTTACAATTTCACGTAACAAAATGGCTAAAATTCCAGTTGAAATTTTTTCAAAGTCCCTTAACAATTTTCCAATTTTTGTCCCAATTCTTCCCATTCCCATTGAAACTTTTCAAATCCCTCTCAAAATTGTTGAAATTCTGTTGAAGCTTTTAAAATTCTCTCTAGAATTTTCAAAATCCATGGCCACATGTTTACAATTTCACGTCAAAAAATGGCTAAAATTCCAGTTGAAATTTTTTCAAAGTCCCTTAAAAATTTTCCAATTTTTGTCCCAATTCTTCCCATTCCCATTGAAACTTTTCAAATCCCTCTCAAAATTGTTGAAATTCTCTTGAAGCTTTTAAAATTCTCTCTAGAATTTTCAAAATCCATGGCCACATGTTTACAATTTCACATAAAAAAATTGCTAAAATTCCAGTTGAAATTTTTTCAAAGTCCCTTAAAAATTTTCCAATTTTTGTCCCAATTCTTCCCATTCCCATTGAAACTTTTCAAATCCCTCTCAAAATTGTTGAAATTCTCTTGAAGCTTTTAAAATTCTCTCTAGAATTTTCAAAATCCACGTCCACATGTTTACAATTTCACGTCAAAAAAATGCTAAAATTCCAGTTGAAATTTTTTCAAAGTCCCTGAAAAATTTTCCAATTTTTGTCCCAATTCTTCCCATTCCCATTGAAACTTTTCAAATCCCTCTCAAAATTGTTGAAATTCTGTTGAAGCTTTTAAAATTCTCTCTAGAATTTTCAAAATCCATGGCCACATGTTTACAATTTCACGTCAAAAAATGGCTAAAATTCCAGTTGAAATTTTTTCAAAGTCCCTTAAAAATTTTCCAATTTTTCTCCCAATTCTTCCCATTCCCATTGAAACTTTTCAAATCCCTCTCAAAATTGTTGAAATTCTGTTGAAGCTTTTAAAATTCTCTCTAGAATTTTCAAAATCCATGGCCACATGTTTACAATTTCACGTCAAAAAATTGCTAAAATTCCAGTTGAAATTTTTTCAAAGTCCCTTAAAAATTTTCCAATTTTTGTCCCAATTCTTCCCATTCCCATTGAAACTTTTCAAATCCCTCTCAAAATTGTTGAAATTCTCTTGAAGCTTTTAAAATTCTCTCTAGAATTTTCAAAATCCATGTCCACATGTTTACAATTTCACGTCAAAAAATGGCTAAAATTCCAGTTGAAATTTTTTCAAAGTCCCTTAAAAATTTTCCAATTTTTGTCCCAATTCTTCCCATTCCCATTGAAACTTTTCAAATCCCTCTCAAAATTGTTGAAATTCTCTTGAAGCTTTTAAAATTCTCTCTAGAATTTTCAAAATCCATGTCCACATGTTTACAATTTCACGTAAAAAAATGGCTAAAATTCCAGTTGAAATTTTTTCAAAGTCCCTTAAAAATTTTCCAATTTTTGTCCCAATTCTTCCCATTCCCATTGAAACTTTTCAAATCCCTCTCAAAATTGTTGAAATTCTCTTGAAGCTTTTAAAATTCTCTCTAGAATTTTCAAAATCCATGTCCACATGTTTACAATTTCACGTAACAAAATGGCTAAAATTCCAGTTGAAATTTTTTCAAAGTCCCTTAACAATTTTCCAATTTTTGTCCCAATTCTTCCCATTCCCATTGAAACTTTTCAAATCCCTCTCAAAATTGTGGAAATTCTCTTGAAGCTTTTAAAATTCTCTCTAGAATTTTCAAAATCCATGGCCACATGTTTACAATTTCACGTCAAAAAATGGCTAAAATTCCAGTTGAAATTTTTTCAAAGTCCCTTAAAAATTTTCCAATTTTTGTCCCAATTCTTCCCATTCCCATTGAAACTTTTCAAATCCCTCTCAAAATTGTTGAAATTCTCTTAAAGCTTTTAAAATTCTCTCTAGAATTTTCAAAATCCATGGCCACATGTTTACAATTTCACATAAAAAAATTGCTAAAATTCCAGTTGAAATTTTTTCAAAGTCCCTTAAAAATTTTCCAATTTTTGTCCCAATTCTTCCCATTCCCATTGAAACTTTTCAAATCCCTCTCAAAATTGTTGAAATTCTGTTGAAGCTTTTAAAATTCTCTCTAGAATTTTCAAAATCCACGTCCACATGTTTACAATTTCACGTCAAAAAATGGCTAAAATTCCAGTTGAAATTTTTTCAAAGTCCCTTAAAAATTTTCCAATTTTTGTCCCAATTCTTCCCATTCCCATTGAAACTTTTCAAATCCCTCTCAAAATTGTTGAAATTCTGTTGAAGCTTTTAAAATTCTCTCTAGAATTTTCAAAATCCATGGCCACATGTTTACAATTTCACGTCAAAAAATGGCTAAAATTCCAGTTGAAATTTTTTCAAAGTCCCTTAAAAATTTTCCAATTTTTGTCCCAATTCTTCCCATTCCCATTGAAACTTTTCAAATCCCTCTCAAAATTGTTGAAATTCTGTTGAAGCTTTTAAAATTCTCTCTAGAATTTTCAAAATCCATGTCCACATGTTTACAATTTCACGTCAAAAAATTGCTAAAATTCCAGTTGAAATTTTTTCAAAGTCCCTTAAAAATTTTCCAATTTTTGTCCCAATTCTTCCCATTCCCATTGAAACTTTTCAAATCCCTCTCAAAATTGTTGAAATTCTCTTGAAGCTTTTAAAATTCTCTCTAGAATTTTCAAAATCCATGGCCACATGTTTACAATTTCACGTCAAAGAATGGCTAAAATTCCAGTTGAAATTTTTTCAAAGTCCCTTAAAAATTTTCCAATTTTTGTCCCAATTCTTCCCATTCCCATTGAAACTTTTCAAATCCCTCTCAAAATTGGTGAAATTCTCTTGAAGCTTTTAAAATTCTCTCTAGAATTTTCAAAATCCATGGCCACATGTTTACAATTTCACGTCAAAAAATGGCTAAAATTCCAGTTGAAATTTTTTCAAAGTCCCTTAAAAATTTTCCAATTTTTGTCCCAATTCTTCCCTTTCCCATTGAAACTTTTCAAATCCCTCTCAAAATTGTTGAAATTCTCTTGAAGCTTTTAAAATTCTCTCTAGAATTTTCAAAATCCATGTCCACATGTTTGCAATTTCACGTCAAAAAATGGCTAAAATTCCAGTTGAAATTTTTTCAAAGTCCCTTAAAAATTTTCCCATTTTTGTCCCAATTCTTCCCATTCCCATTGAAACTTTTCAAATCCCTCTCAAAATTGTTGAAATTCTCTTGAAGCTTTTAAAATTCTCTCTAGAATTTTCAAAATCCATGTCCACATGTTTACAATTTCACGTAAAAAAATGGCTAAAATTCCAGTTGAAATTTTTTCAAAGTCCCTTAAAAATTTTCCAATTTTTGTCCCAATTCTTCCCATTCCCATTGAAACTTTTCAAATCCCTCTCAAAATTGTTGAAATACTCTTGAAGCTTTTAAAATTCTCTCTAGAATTTTCAAAATCCATGTCCACATGTTTGCAATTTCACGTAAAAAAAATGCTAAAATTCCAGTTGAAATTTTTTCAAAGTCCCTTAAAAATTTTCCAATTTTTGTCCCAATTCTTCCCTTTCCCATTGAAACTTTTCAAATCCCTCTCAAAATTGTTGAAATTCTCTTGAAGCTTTTAAAATTCTCTCTAGAATTTTCAAAATCCATGTCCACATGTTTACAATTTCACGTCAAAAAATGGCTAAAATTCCAGTTGAAATTTTTTCAAAGTCCCTTAAAAATTTTCCAATTTTTGTCCCAATTCTTCCCATTCCCATTGAAACTTTTCAAATCCCTCTCAAAAATTGTTGAAATTCTCTTGAAGCTTTTAAAATTCTCTCTAGAATTTTCAAATCCATGGCCACATGTTTACAATTTCACGTCAAAAAATGGCTAAAATTCCAGTTGAAATTTTTTCCAAGTCCCTTAAAAATTTTCCAATTTTTGTCCCAATTCTTCCCATTCCCATTGAAACTTTTCAAATCCCTCTCAAAATTGTGGAAATTCTCTTGAAGCTCTTAAAATTCTCTCTAGAATTTTCAAATCCATGGCCACATGTTTACAATTTCACGTAAAAAAAATGCTAAAATTCCAGTTGAAATTTTTTCAAAGTCCCTTAAAAATTTTCCAATTTTTGTCCCAATTCTTCCCTTTCCCATTGAAACTTTTCAAATCCCTCTCAAAATTGTTGAAATTCTGTTGAAGCTTTTAAAATTCTCTCTAGAATTTTCAAAATCCATGTCCACATGTTTACAATTTCACGTAACAAAATGGCTAAAATTCCAGTTGAAATTTTTTCAAAGTCCCTTAACAATTTTCCAATTTTTGTCCCAATTCTTCCCATTCCCATTGAAACTTTTCAAATCCCTCTCAAAATTGGTGAAATTCTCTTGAAGCTTTTAAAATTCTCTCTAGAATTTTCAAATCCATGGCCACATGTTTACAATTTCACGTCAAAAAATGGCTAAAATTCCAGTTGAAATTTTTTCAAAGTCCCTTAAAAATTTTCCAATTTTTGTCCCAATTCTTCCCTTTCCCATTGAAACTTTTCAAATCCCTCTCAAAATTGTTGAAATTCTCTTGAAGCTTTTAAAATTCTCTCTAGAATTTTCAAAATCCATGTCCACATGTTTGCAATTTCACGTCAAAAAATGGCTAAAATTCCAGTTGAAATTTTTTCAAAGTCCCTTAAAAATTTTCCAATTTTTGTCCCAATTCTTCCATTCCCATTGAAACTTTTCAAATCCCTCTCAAAATTGTTGAAATACTCTTGAAGCTTTTAAAATTCTCTCTAGAATTTTCAAAATCCATGTCCACATGTTTGCAATTTCACGTAAAAAAAATGCTAAAATTCCAGTTGAAATTTTTTCAAAGTCCCTTAAAAATTTTCCAATTTTTGTCCCAATTCTTCCCTTTCCCATTGAAACTTTTCAAATCCCTCTCAAAATTGTTGAAATTCTCTTGAAGCTTTTAAAATTCTCTCTAGAATTTTCAAATCCATGTCCACATGTTTACAATTTCACGTCAAAAAATGGCTAAAATTCCAGTTGAAATTTTTTCAAAGTCCCTTAAAAATTTTCCAATTTTTGTCCCAATTCTTCCCATTCCCATTGAAACTTTTCAAATCCCTCTCAAAATTGTTGAAATTCTCTTGAAACTTTTAAAATTCTCTCTAGAATTTTCAAAATCCATGGCCACATGTTTACAATTTCACGTCAAAAAATGGCTAAAATTCCAGTTGAAATTTTTTCCAAGTCCCTTAAAATTTTCCAATTTTTGTCCCAATTCTTCCCATTCCCATTGAAACTTTTCAAATCCCTCTCAAAATTGTTGAAATTCTCTTGAAGCTTTTAAAATTCTCTCTAGAATTTTCAAAATCCATGGCCACATGTTTACAATTTCACGTAAAAAAAATGCTAAAATTCCAGTTGAAATTTTTTCAAAGTCCCTTAAAAATTT
The DNA here is from genome assembly GCF_964273445.1 of Streptopelia decaocto. NCBI lineage: Eukaryota > Metazoa > Chordata > Aves > Columbiformes > Columbidae > Streptopelia > Streptopelia decaocto. The sequence continues at coordinate 14,469 of NW_028116883.1, read as the reverse complement.
TCCAATTTTTGTCCCAATTCTTCCCTTTCCCATTGAAACTTTTCAAATCCCTCTCAAAATTGTTGAAATTCTGTTGAAGCTTTTAAAATTCTCTCTAGAATTTTCAAAATCCATGTCCACATGTTTACAATTTCACGTAACAAAATGGCTAAAATTCCAGTTGAAATTTTTTCAAAGTCCCTTAACAATTTTCCAATTTTTGTCCCAATTCTTCCCATTCCATTGAAACTTTTCAAATCCCTCTCAAAATTGTGGAAATTCTCTTGAAGCTTTTAAAATTCTCTCTAGAATTTTCAAAATCCATGGCCACATGTTTACAATTTCACGTCAAAAAATGGCTAAAATTCCAGTTGAAATTTTTTCAAAGTCCCTTAAAAATTTTCCAATTTTTGTCCCAATTCTTCCCATTCCCATTGAAACTTTTCAAATCCCTCTCAAAATTGTTGAAATTCTCTTGAAGCTTTTAAAATTCTCTCTAGAATTTTCAAAATCCATGGCCACATGTTTACAATTTCACATAAAAAATTGCTAAAATTCCAGTTGAAATTTTTTCAAAGTCCCTTAAAAATTTTCCAATTTTTGTCCCAATTCTTCCCATTCCCATTGAAACTTTTCAAATCCCTCTCAAAATTGTTGAAATTCTCTTGAAGCTTTTAAAATTCTCTCTAGAATTTTCAAAATCCACGTCCACATGTTTACAATTTCACGTCAAAAAATGGCTAAAATTCCAGTTGAAATTTTTTCAAAGTCCCTTAAAAATTTTCCAATTTTTGTCCCAATTCTTCCCATTCCCATTGAAACTTTTCAAATCCCTCTCAAAATTGTTGAAATTCTGTTGAAGCTTTTAAAATTCTCTCTAGAATTTTCAAAATCCATGGCCACATGTTTACAATTTCACGTCAAAAAATGGCTAAAATTCCAGTTGAAATTTTTTCAAAGTCCCTTAAAAATTTTCCAATTTTTGTCCCAATTCTTCCCATTCCCATTGAAACTTTTCAAATCCCTCTCAAAATTGTTGAAATTCTCTTGAAGCTTTTAAAATTCTCTCTAGAATTTTCAAAATCCATGGCCACATGTTTACAATTTCACGTCAAAAAATGGCTAAAATTCCAGTTGAAATTTTTTCAAAGTCCCTTAAAAATTTTCCAATTTTTGTCCCAATTCTTCCCATTCCCATTGAAACTTTTCAAATCCCTCTCAAAATTGTTGAAATTCTCTTGAAGCTTTCAAAATTCTCTCTAGAATTTTCAAAATCCATGTCCACATGTTTACAATTTCACGTAACAAAATGGCTAAAATTCCAGTTGAAATTTTTTCAAAGTCCCTTAACAATTTTCCAATTTTTGTCCCAATTCTTCCCATTCCCATTGAAACTTTTCAAATCCCTCTCAAAATTGTTGAAATTCTGTTGAAGCTTTTAAAATTCTCTCTAGAATTTTCAAAATCCATGGCCACATGTTTACAATTTCACGTCAAAAAATGGCTAAAATTCCAGTTGAAATTTTTCAAAGTCCCTTAAAAATTTTCCAATTTTTGTCCCAATTCTTCCATTCCCATTGAAACTTTTCAAATCCCTCTCAAAATTGTTGAAATTCTCTTGAAGCTTTTAAAATTCTCTCTAGAATTTTCAAATCCATGTCCACATGTTTACAATTTCACGTCAAAAAATGGCTAAAATTCCAGTTGAAATTTTTTCAAAGTCCCTTAAAAATTTTCCAATTTTTGTCCCAATTCTTCCCATTCCCATTGAAACTTTTCAAATCCCTCTCAAAATTGGTGAAATTCTCTTGAAGCTTTTAAAATTCTCTCTAGAATTTTCAAAATCCATGGCCACATGTTTACAATTTCACGTAAAAAAAAGGCTAAAATTCCAGTTGAAATTTTTTCAAAGTCCCTTAAAAATTTTCCAATTTTTGTCCCAATTCTTCCCATTCCCATTGAAACTTTTCAAATCCCTCTCAAAATTGTTGAAATTCTCTTGAAGCTTTTAAAATTCTCTCTAGAATTTTCAAAATCCATGGCCACATGTTTACAATTTCACGTAAAAAAATGGCTAAAATTCCAGTTGAAATTTTTTCAAAGTCCCTTAAAAATTTTCCAATTTTTGTCCCAATTCTTCCCATTCCCATTGAAACTTTTCAAATCCCTCTCAAAATTGTTGAAATACTCTTGAAGCTTTTAAAATTCTCTCTAGAATTTTCAAAATCCATGTCCACATGTTTGCAATTTCACGTAAAAAAAATGCTAAAATTCCAGTTGAAATTTTTTCAAGTCCCTTAAAAATTTTCCAATTTTTGTCCCAATTCTTCCCTTTCCCATTGAAACTTTTCAAATCCCTCTCCAAATTGTTGAAATTCTCTTGAAGCTTTTAAAATTCTCTCTAGAATTTTCAAAATCCATGTCCACATGTTTACAATTTCACGTCAAAAAATGGCTAAAATTCCAGTTGAAATTTTTTCAAAGTCCCTTAAAAATTTTCCAATTTTTGTCCCAATTCTTCCCATTCCCATTGAAACTTTTCAAATCCCTCTCAAAATTGTTGAAATTCTCTTGAAGCTTTTAAAATTCTCTCTAGAATTTTCAAAATCCATGGCCACATGTTTACAATTTCACGTCAAAAAATGGCTAAAATTCCAGTTGAAATTTTTTCCAAGTCCCTTAAAAATTTTCCAATTTTTGTCCCAATTCTTCCATTCCCATTGAAACTTTTCAAATCCCTCTCAAAATTGTTGAAATTCTCTTGAAGCTTTTAAAATTCTCTCTAGAATTTTCAAAATCCATGGCCACATGTTTACAATTTCACGTAAAAAAAATGCTAAAATTCCAGTTGAAATTTTTTCAAAGTCCCTTAAAAATTTTCCAATTTTTGTCCCAATTCTTCCCTTTCCCATTGAAACTTTTCAAATCCCTCTCAAAATTGTTGAAATTCTCTTGAAGCTTTTAAAATTCTCTCTAGAATTTTCAAAATCCATGTCCACATGTTTACAATTTCACGTAACAAAATGGCTAAAATTCCAGTTGAAATTTTTTCAAAGTCCCTTAACAATTTTCCAATTTTTGTCCCAATTCTTCCCATTCCATTGAAACTTTTCAAATCCCTCTCAAAATTGTGGAAATTCTCTTGAAGCTTTTAAAATTCTCTCTAGAATTTTCAAAATCCATGGCCACATGTTTACAATTTCACGTCAAAAAATGGCTAAAATTCCAGTTGAAATTTTTTCAAAGTCCCTTAAAAATTTTCCAATTTTTGTCCCAATTCTTCCCATTCCCATTGAAACTTTTCAAATCCCTCTCAAAATTGTTGAAATTCTCTTGAAGCTTTTAAAATTCTCTCTAGAATTTTCAAAATCCATGTCCACATGTTTACAATTTCACGTCAAAAAATGGCTAAAATTCCAGTTGAAATTTTTTCAAAGTCCCTTAACAATTTTCCAATTTTTGTCCCAATTCTTCCCATTCCCATTGAAACTTTTCAAATCCCTCTCAAAATTGTTGAAATTCTGTTGAAGCTTTTAAAATTCTCTCTAGAATTTTCAAAATCCATGGCCACATGTTTACAATTTCACGTCAAAAAATGGCTAAAATTCCAGTTGAAATTTTTTCAAAGTCCCTTAAAAATTTTCCAATTTTTGTCCCAATTCTTCCCATTCCCATTGAAACTTTTCAAATCCCTCTCAAAATTGTTGAAATTCTCTTGAAGCTTTTAAAATTCTCTCTAGAATTTTCAAAATCCATGGCCACATGTTTACAATTTCACGTCAAAAAATGGCTAAAATTCCAGTTGAAATTTTTTCAAAGTCCCTGAAAAATTTTCCAATTTTTGTCCCAATTCTTCCCTTTCCCATTGAAACTTTTCAAATCCCTCTCAAAATTGTTGAAATTCTCTTGAAGCTTTTAAAATTCTCTCTAGAATTTTCAAAATCCATGGCCACATGTTTACAATTTCACGTCAAAAAATGGCTAAAATTCCAGTTGAAATTTTTTCAAAGTCCCTTAAAAATTTTCCAATTTTTGTCCCAATTCTTCCCATTCCCATTGAAACTTTTCAAATCCCTCTCAAAATTGTTGAAATTCTCTTGAAGCTTTTAAAATTCTCTCTAGAATTTTCAAAATCCATGGCCACATGTTTACAATTTCACGTCAAAAAATGGCTAAAATTCCAGTTGAAATTTTTTCAAAGTCCCTTAAAAATTTTCCAATTTTTGTCCCAATTCTTCCCATTCCCATTGAAACTTTTCAAATCCCTCTCAAAATTGTTGAAATTCTCTTGAACCTTTTAAAATTCTCTCTAGAATTTTCAAATCCATGGCCACATGTTTACAATTTCACGTAACAAAATGGCTAAAATTCCAGTTGAAATTTTTTCAAAGTCCTTAAAAATTTTCCAATTTTTGTCCCAATTCTTCCCATTCCCATTGAAACTTTTCAAATCCCTCTCAAAATTGTTGAAATTCTCTTGAAGCTTTTAAAATTCTCTCTAGAATTTTCAAAATCCACTTCAACATGTTTACAATTTCACGTCCAAAATGGCTAAAATTCCAGTTGAAATTTTTTCAAAGTCCCTTAAAAATTTTCCAATTTTTGTCCCAATTCTTCCCATTCCCATTGAAACTTTTCAAATCCCTCTCAAAATTGTTGAAATTCTCTTGAAGCTTTTAAAATTCTCTCTAGAATTTTCAAAATCCATGTCCACATGTTTACAATTTCACGTCAAAAAATTGCTAAAATTCCAGTTGAAATTTTTTCAAAGTCCCTTAAAAATTTTCCAATTTTTGTCCCAATTCTTCCCATTCCCATTGAAACTTTTCAAATCCCTCTCAAAATTGTTGAAATTCTCTTGAAGCTTTTAAAATTCTCTCTAGAATTTTCAAAATCCATGGCCACATGTTTACAATTTCACGTAAAAAAATTGCTAAAATTCCAGTTGAAATTTTTTCAAAGTCCCTTAAAAATTTTCCAATTTTTGTCCCAATTCTTCCCATTCCCATTGAAACTTTTCAAATCCCTCTCAAAATTGTTGAAATTCTCTTGAAGCTTTTAAAAATTCTCTCTAGAATTTTCAAAATCCATGGCCACATGTTTACAATTTCACGTCAAAAAATGGCTAAAATTCCAGTTGAAATTTTTTCAAAGTCCCTTAAAAATTTTCCAATTTTTGTCCCAATTCTTCCATTCCCATTGAAACTTTTCAAATCCCTCTCAAAATTGTTGAAATTCTCTTGAAGCTTTTAAAATTCTCTCTAGAATTTTCAAAATCCATGGCCACATGTTTACAATTTCACGTCAAAAAATGGCTAAAATTCCAGTTGAAATTTTTTCCAAGTCCCTTAAAAATTTTCCAATTTTTGTCCCAATTCTTCCCTTTCCCATTGAAACTTTTCAAATCCCTCTCAAAATTGTTGAAATTCTCTTGAAGCTTTTAAAATTCTCTCTAGAATTTTCAAAATCCATGTCCACATGTTTACAATTTCACGTCAAAAAATGGCTAAAATTCCAGTTGAAATTTTTTCAAAGTCCCTTAAAAATTTTCCAATTTTTGTCCCAATTCTTCCCATTCCCATTGAAACTTTTCAATCCCTCTCAAAATTGTTGAAATTCTCTTGAAGCTTTTAAAATTCTCTCTAGAATTTTCAAAATCCATGTCCACATGTTTACAATTTCACGTAAAAAAAATGCTAAAATTCCAGTTGAAATTTTTTCAAAGTCCCTGAAAAATTTTCCAATTTTTGTCCCAATTCTTCCCATTCCCATTGAAACTTTTCAAATCCCTCTCAAAATTGTTGAAATTCTCTTGAAGCTTTTAAAATTCTCTCTAGAATTTTCAAAATCCATGGCCACATGTTTACAATTTCACGTAACAAAATGGCTAAAATTCCAGTTGAAATTTTTTCAAAGTCCCTGAAAAATTTTCCAATTTTTGTCCCAATTCTTCCCATTCCCATTGAAACTTTTCAAATCCCTCTCAAAATTGTTGAAATTCTGTTGAAGCTTTTAAAATTCTCTCTAGAATTTTCAAAATCCATGTCCACATGTTTACAATTTCACGTAAAAAAAATGCTAAAATTCAAGTTGAAATTTTTTCAAAGTCCCTTAAAAATTTTCCAATTTTTGTCCCAATTCTTCCCATTCCCATTGAAACTTTTCAAATCCCTCTCAAAATTGTTGAAATTCTGTTGAAGCTTTTAAAATTCTCTCTAGAATTTTCAAAATCCATGTCCACATGTTTACAATTTCACGTCAAAAAATGGCTAAAATTCCAGTTGAAATTTTTTCAAAGTCCCTTAAAAATTTTCCAATTTTTGTCCCAATTCTTCCCATTCCATTGAAACTTTTCAAATCCCTCTCAAAATTGTTGAAATTCTCTTGAAGCTTTTAAAATTCTCTCTAGAATTTTCAAAATCCATGGCCACATGTTTACAATTTCACGTCAAAAAATGGCTAAAATTCCAGTTGAAATTTTTCAAAGTCCCTTAAAAATTTTCCCATTTTTGTCCCAATTCTTCCCTTTCCCATTGAAACTTTTCAAATCCCTCTCAAAATTGTTGAAATTCTCTTGAAGCTTTTAAAATTCTCTCTAGAATTTTCAAAATCCATGTCCACATGTTTACAATTTCACGTAACAAAATGGCTAAAATTCCAGTTGAAATTTTTTCAAAGTCCCTTAAAAATTTTCCAATTTTTGTCCCAATTCTTCCCATTCCCATTGAAACTTTTCAAATCCCTCTCAAAATTGTTGAAATTCTCTTGAAGCTTTTAAAATTCTCTCTAGAATTTTCAAAATCCATGTCCACATGTTTACAATTTCACGTCAAAAAATGGCTAAAATTCCAGTTGAAATTTTTTCAAAGTCCCTTAAAATTTTCCAATTTTTGTCCCAATTCTTCCCATTCCCATTGAAAACTTTTCAAATCCCTCTCAAAATTGTTGAAATACTCTTGAAGCTTTTAAAATTCTCTCTAGAATTTTCAAAATCCATGTCCACATGTTTGCAATTTCACGTAAAAAATGGCTAAAATTCCAGTTGAAATTTTTTCAAAGTCCCTTAAAAATTTTCCAATTTTTGTCCCAATTCTTCCCTTTCCCATTGAAACTTTTCAAATCCCTCTCAAAATTGTTGAAATTCTCTTGAAGCTTTTAAAATTCTCTCTAGAATTTTCAAAATCCATGTCCACATGTTTACAATTTCACGTCAAAAAATGGCTAAAATTCCAGTTGAAAATTTTTTCAAAGTCCCTTAAAAATTTTCCAATTTTTGTCCCAATTCTTCCCATTCCCATTGAAACTTTTCAAATCCCTCTCAAAATTGTTGAAATTCTCTTGAAGCTTTTAAAATTCTCTCTAGAATTTTCAAAATCCATGTCCACATGTTTACAATTTCACGTCAAAAAATGGCTAAAATTCCAGTTGAAATTTTTTCCAAGTCCCTTAAAAATTTTCCAATTTTTGTCCCAATTCTTCCCATTCCCATTGAAACTTTTCAAATCCCTCTCAAAATTGTTGAAATTCTCTTGAAGCTTTTAAAATTCTCTCTAGAATTTTCAAAATCCATGGCCACATGTTTACAATTTCACGTCAAAAAATGGCTAAAATTCCAGTTGAAATTTTTTCAAAGTCCCTTAAAAATTTTCCCATTTTTGTCCCAATTCTTCCCTTTCCCATTGAAACTTTTCAAATCCCTCTCAAAATTGTTGAAATTCTCTTGAAGCTTTTAAAATTCTCTCTAGAATTTTCAAAATCCATGTCCACATGTTTACAATTTCACGTAACAAAATGGCTAAAATTCCAGTTGAAATTTTTCAAAGTCCCTTAAAAATTTTCCAATTTTTGTCCCAATTCTTCCCATTCCCATTGAAACTTTTCAAATCCCTCTCAAAATTGTTGAAATTCTCTTGAAGCTTTTAAAATTCTCTCTAGAATTTTCAAAATCCATGTCCACATGTTTACAATTTCACGTCAAAAAATGGCTAAAATTCCAGTTGAAATTTTTTCAAAGTCCCTTAAAAATTTTCCAATTTTTGTCCCAATTCTTCCCATTCCCATTGAAACTTTTCAAATCCCTCTCAAAATTGTTGAAATACTCTTGAAGCTTTTAAAATTCTCTCTAGAATTTTCAAAATCCATGTCCACATGTTTGCAATTTCACGTAAAAAATGGCTAAAATTCCAGTTGAAATTTTTTCAAAGTCCCTTAAAAATTTTCCAATTTTTGTCCCAATTCTTCCCTTTCCCATTGAAACTTTTCAAATCCCTCTCAAAATTGTTGAAATTCTCTTGAAGCTTTTAAAATTCTCTCTAGAATTTTCAAAATCCATGTCCACATGTTTACAATTTCACGTCAAAAAAATGGCTAAAATTCCAGTTGAAATTTTTCAAAGTCCCTTAAAAATTTTCCAATTTTTGTCCCAATTCTTCCCATTCCCATTGAAACTTTTCAAATCCCTCTCAAAATTGTTGAAATTCTCTTGAAGCTTTTAAAATTCTCTCTAGAATTTTCAAAATCCATGTCCACATGTTTACAATTTCACGTCAAAAAATGGCTAAAATTCCAGTTGAAATTTTTTCCAAGTCCCTTAAAAATTTTCCAATTTTTGTCCCAATTCTTCCCATTCCCATTGAAACTTTTCAAATCCCTCTCAAAATTGTTGAAATTCTCTTGAAGCTTTTAAAATTCTCTCTAGAATTTTCAAAATCCATGTCCACATGTTTACAATTTCACGTAAAAAAAATGCTAAAATTCCAGTTGAAATTTTTTCAAAGTCCCTTAAAAATTTCCAATTTTTGTCCCAATTCTTCCCTTTCCCATTGAAACTTTTCAAATCCCTCTCAAAATTGTGGAAATTCTCTTGAAGCTTTTAAAATTCTCTCTAGAATTTTCAAAATCCATGTCCACATGTTTACAATTTCACGTCAAAAAATGGCTAAAATTCCAGTTGAAATTTTTTCAAAGTCCCTTAAAAATTTTCCAATTTTTGTCCCAATTCTTCCCATTCCCATTGAAACTTTTCAAATCCCTCTCAAAATTGTTGAAATTCTGTTGAAGCTTTTAAAATTCTCTCTAGAATTTTCAAAATCCATGTCCACATGTTTACAATTTCACGTCAAAAAATGGCTAAAATTCCAGTTGAAATTTTTTCAAAGTCCCTTAAAAATTTTCCAATTTTTGTCCCAATTCTTCCCTTTCCCATTGAAACTTTTCAAATCCCTCTCAAAATTGGTGAAATTCTCTTGAAGCTTTTAAAATTCTCTCTAGAATTTTCAAAATCCACTTCAACATGTTTACAATTTCACGTCAAAAAATGGCTAAAATTCCAGTTGAAATTTTTTCAAAGTCCCTTAAAAATTTTCCAATTTTTGTCCCAATTCTTCCCTTTCCCATTGAAACTTTTCAAATCCCTCTCAAAATTGTTGAAATTCTGTTGAAGCTTTTAAAATTCTCTCTAGAATTTTCAAAATCCATGTCCACATGTTTACAATTTCACGTCAAAAAATGGCTAAAATTCCAGTTGAAATTTTTTCAAAGTCCCTTAAAAATTTTCCAATTTTTGTCCCAATTCTTCCCATTCCCATTGAAACTTTTCAAATCCCTCTCAAAATTGTTGAAATTCTCTTGAAGCTTTTAAAATTCTCTCTAGAATTTTCAAAATCCATGGCCACATGTTTACAATTTCACGTCAAAAAATGGCTAAAATTCCAGTTGAAATTTTTTCAAAGTCCCTTAAAAATTTTCCAATTTTTGTCCCAATTCTTCCCTTTCCCATTGAAACTTTTCAAATCCCTCTCAAAATTGTTGAAATTCTCTTGAAGCTTTTAAAATTCTCTCTAGAATTTTCAAAATCCATGGCCACATGTTTACAATTTCACGTCAAAAAATGGCTAAAATTCCAGTTGAAATTTTTTTCAAAGTCCCTTAAAAATTTTCCAATTTTTGTCCCAATTCTTCCCATTCCCATTGAAACTTTTCAAATCCCTCTCAAAATTGTTGAAATTCTCTTGAAGCTTTTAAAATTCTCTCTAGAATTTTCAAAATCCATGGCCACATGTTTACAATTTCACGTCAAAAAATGGCTAAAATTCCAGTTGAAATTTTTTCAAAGTCCCTTAAAAATTTTCCAATTTTTGTCCCAATTCTTCCCATTCCCATTGAAACTTTTCAAATCCCTCTCAAAATTGTTGAAATTCTGTTGATGCTTTTAAAATTCTCTCTAGAATTTTCAAAATCCACTTCAACATGTTTACAATTTCACGTCAAAAAATGGCTAAATTCCAGTTGAAATTTTTTCAAAGTCCCTTAAAAATTTTCCAATTTTTGTCCCAATTCTTCCCATTCCCATTGAAACTTTTCAAATCCCTCTCAAAATTGTTGAAATTCTGTTGAAGCTTTTAAAATTCTCTCTAGAATTTTCAAAATCCATGTCCACATGTTTACAATTTCACGTCAAAAAATTGCTAAAATTCCAGTTGAAATTTTTTCAAAGTCCCTTAAAAATTTTCCAATTTTTGTCCCAATTCTTCCCATTCCCATTGAAACTTTTCAAATCCCTCTCAAAATCGTTGAAATTCCTGTTGAAGCTTTTAAAATTCTCTCTAGAATTTTCAAAATCCATGTCCACATGTTTACAATTTCACGTCAAAAAATTGCTAAAATTCCAGTTGAAATTTTTTCAAAGTCCCTTAAAAATTTTCCAATTTTTGTCCCAATTCTTCCATTCCCATTGAAACTTTTCAAATCCCTCTCAAAATTGTTGAAATTCTCTTGAAGCTTTTAAAATTCTCTCTAGAATTTTCAAAATCCATGGCCACATGTTTACAATTTCACGTCAAAAAATGGCTAAAATTCCAGTTGAAATTTTTTCAAAGTCCCTTAAAAATTTTCCAATTTTTGTCCCAATTCTTCCCATTCCCATTGAAACTTTTCAAATCCCTCTCAAAATTGTTGAAATTCTCTTGAAGCTTTTAAAATTCTCTCTAGAATTTTCAAAATCCATGGCCACATGTTTACAATTTCACGTCAAAAAATGGCTAAAATTCCAGTTGAAATTTTTTCAAAGTCCTTAAAAATTTTCCAATTTTTGTCCCAATTCTTCCCTTCCCATTGAAACTTTTCAAATCCCTCTCAAAATTGTTGAAATTCTCTTGAAGCTTTTAAAATTCTCTCTAGAATTTTCAAAATCCATGTCCACATGTTTACAATTTCACGTCAAAAAATGGCTAAAATTCCAGTTGAAATTTTTTCAAAGTCCCTTAAAAATTTTCCAATTTTTGTCCCAATTCTTCCCATTCCCATTGAAACTTTTCAAATCCCTCTCAAAATTGTTGAAATTCTCTTGAAGCTTTTAAAATTCTCTCTAGAATTTTCAAAATCCATGTCCACATGTTTACAATTTCACGTCAAAAAATGGCTAAAATTCCAGTTGAAATTTTTCAAAGTCCCTTAAAAATTTTCCAATTTTTGTCCCAATTCTTCCCATTCCCATTGAAACTTTTCAAATCCCTCTCAAAATTGTTGAAATACTCTTGAAGCTTTTAAAATTCTCTCTAGAATTTTCAAAATCCATGTCCACATGTTTGCAATTTCACGTAAAAAATGGCTAAAATTCCAGTTGAAATTTTTTCAAAGTCCCTTAAAAATTTTCCAATTTTTGTCCCAATTCTTCCCATTCCCATTGAAAACTTTTCAAATCCCTCTCAAAATTGTTGAAATTCTCTTGAAGCTTTTAAAATTCTCTCTAGAATTTTCAAAATGCATGGCCACATGTTTACAATTTCACGTCAAAAAATGGCTAAAATTCCAGTTGAAATTTTTTCAAAGTCCCTTAAAAATTTTCCAATTTTGTCCCAATTCTTCCCATTCCCATTGAAACTTTTTCAAATCCCTCTCAAAATCGTTGAAATTCTGTTGAAGCTTTTAAAATTCTCTCTAGAATTTTCAAAATCCATGTCCACATGTTTACAATTTCACGTCAAAAAATTGCTAAAATTCCAGTTGAAATTTTTTCAAAGTCCCTTAAAAATTTTCCAATTTTTGTCCCAATTCTTCCCATTCCCATTGAAACTTTTCAAATCCCTCTCAAAATTGTTGAAATTCTCTTGAAGCTTTTAAAATTCTCTCTAGAATTTTCAAAATCCATGGCCACATGTTTACAATTTCACGTCAAAAAATGGCTAAAATTCCAGTTGAAATTTTTTCAAAGTCCCTTAAAAATTTTCCAATTTTTGTCCCAATTCTTCCCATTCCCATTGAAACTTTTCAAATCCCTCTCAAAATTGTTGAAATTCTCTTGAAGCTTTTAAAATTCTCTCTAGAATTTTCAAAATCCATGGCCACATGTTTACAATTTCACGTCAAAAAATGGCTAAAATTCCAGTTGAAATTTTTTCAAAGTCCCTTAAAATTTTCCAATTTTTGTCCCAATTCTTCCCTTTCCCATTGAAACTTTTCAAATCCCTCTCAAAATTGTTGAAATTCTCTTGAAGCTTTTAAAATTCTCTCTAGAATTTTCAAAATCCATGTCCACATGTTTACAATTTCACGTCAAAAAATGGCTAAAATTCCAGTTGAAATTTTTTCAAAGTCCCTTAAAAATTTTCCAATTTTTGTCCCAATTCTTCCCATTCCCATTGAAACTTTTCAAATCCCTCTCAAAATTGTTGAAATTCTCTTGAAGCTTTTAAAATTCTCTCTAGAATTTTCAAAATCCATGTCCACATGTTTACAATTTCACGTCAAAAAATGGCTAAAATTCCAGTTGAAATTTTTTCAAAGTCCCTTAAAAATTTTCCAATTTTTGTCCCAATTCTTCCCATTCCCATTGAAACTTTTCAAATCCCTCTCAAAATTGTTGAAATACTCTTGAAGCTTTTAAAATTCTCTCTAGAATTTTCAAAATCCATGTCCACATGTTTGCAATTTCACGTAAAAAATGGCTAAAATTCCAGTTGAAATTTTTTCAAAGTCCCTTAAAAATTTTCCAATTTTTGTCCCAATTCTTCCCATTCCCATTGAAACTTTCCAAATCCCTCTCAAAATTGTTGAAATTCTCTTGAAGCTTTTAAAATTCTCTCTAGAATTTTCAAAATGCATGGCCACATGTTTACAATTTCACGTCAAAAAATGGCTAAAATTCCAGTTGAAATTTTTTCAAAGTCCCTTAAAAATTTTCCAATTTTTGTCCCAATTCTTCCCATTCCCATTGAAACTTTTCAAATCCCTCTCAAAATTGTTGAAATTCTCTTGAAGCTTTTAAAATTCTCTCTAGAATTTTCAAAATCCATGGCCACATGTTTACAATTTCACGTCAAAAAATGGCTAAAATTCCAGTTGAAATTTTTTCAAAGTCCCTTAAAAATTTTCCAATTTTTGTCCCAATTCTTCCATTCCCATTGAAACTTTTCAAATCCCTCTCAAAATTGTTGAAATTCTCTTGAAGCTTTTAAAATTCTCTCTAGAATTTTCAAAATCCATGGCCAAAGGTTTACAATTTCACGTAAAAAAATGCTAAAATTCCAGTTGAAATTTTTCAAAGTCCCTTAAAAATTTTCCAATTTTTGTCCCAATTCTTCCCTTTCCCATTGAAACTTTTCAAATCCCTCTCAAAATTGTTGAAATTCTCTTGAAGCTTTTAAAATTCTCTCTAGAATTTTCAAAATCCATGGCCACATGTTTACAATTTCACGTCAAAAATGGCTAAAATTCCAGTTGAAATTTTTTCAAAGTCCCTTAAAAATTTTCCAATTTTTGTCCCAATTCTTCCCATTCCCATTGAAACTTTTCAAATCCCTCTCAAAATTGTTGAAATTCTGTTGAAGCTTTTAAAATTCTCTCTAGAATTTTCAAAATCCATGTCCACATGTTTACAATTTCACGTAAAAAAAATGCTAAAATTCCAGTTGAAATTTTTTCAAAGTCCCTGAAAAATTTTCCAATTTTTGTCCCAATTCTTCCCTTTCCCATTGAAACTTTTCAAATCCCTCTCAAAATTGTTGAAATTCTCTTGAAGCTTTTAAAATTCTCTCTAGAATTTTCAAATCCATGTCCACATGTTTACAATTTCACGTAACAAAATGGCTAAAATTCCAGTTGAAATTTTTTCAAAGTCCCTTAAAAATTTTCCAATTTTTGTCCCAATTCTTCCCATTCCCATTGAAACTTTTCAAATCCCTCTCAAAATTGTGGAAATTCTCTTGAAGCTTTTAAAATTCTCTCTAGAATTTTCAAAATCCATGTCCACATGTTTACAATTTCACGTCAAAAAATGGCTAAAATTCCAGTTGAAATTTTTTCAAAGTCCCTTAAAAATTTTCCAATTTTTGTCGCAATTCTTCCCATTCCCATTGAAACTTTCAAATCCCTCTCAAAATTGTTGAAATTCTGTTGAAGCTTTTAAAATTCTCTCTAGAATTTTCAAAATCCATGTCCACATGTTTACAATTTCACGTCAAAAAATGGCTAAAATTCCAGTTGAAATTTTTT
>NW_028116884.1:0-12000 GCF_964273445.1 Streptopelia decaocto | reverse complement strand
GATGGGAGCGGCCAGATCCGCGTCACCCTCCAAGAGGTGAGTTTGGGGGCGAATTTGGGGCCCCCCCAGACCCTATAGAGCCCCCCCAGACCCTATAGAGCCCCCCCAGACTCTATAGAGCTCCCCTCAATTATCTATATGACCCCTATAGCCCCTGTAGCATCTCTAGGCCTCGTATAACATCCATAGGGCCCGTATCGCTCCTATAGAGCCCCTATAGCCCTTGTAGCATTTATAGGGCTCCTATAGCCCCTGTATCATCTATACAGCCCCTATAGCATCTCTAGGGCTTCTATAGCCCGTGTGGCATCTATAGGGTCCCTATCACCTCTATAGAGCCCGCGTAGCATCCATAGGGCCCCTAGAGCCCCCGTAGCATCCGTGGACCCCTATAGCATCTGTAGGGCCGCTATATCCCCCGTAGTCCTTATAGGGCTCCTATCACCCCTATAGAGCCTGTGTAGCATTCATAGGGCCCCTATAGCCCCCATAGCATCCACGGACTCCTATAGCATCTCTAGGGCCCCTAATTCCCCATAGCCCCTATAGGGCCCCTATAGCATCCATAGGGCCCCTATAACCCCACTGACCTGGCGCCTTCTCTTCACAGTGGCTGCAACTCACCATGTACTCCTGAGCGGACCCCCCAGCACCCCCCATATCTGCCCCCCAGCCCCATATCTGCCCCCCAACACCCCCCAATGCCCCCCCGTCCCATATCTGCCCCCCCCGCCCATATCTGCCCCCCAACACCCCCCACCGCCCCACACCCCCCAATAAAGCTCCTCCAGCGCCATCCGGTTCCTTTGTCTTTATTTGGGGGGGCACAGAGCTATATAGGGGGAGGGGACCCCCCCAAAAACCCTGGGACCCCCCCAAGAAAATGAAGGAAGTGTGTTGTGGGCACAAAGGTTTTAGTTCTGAATGGAACAGAAGGTTCAATGTGCAGCTACGGAGACCGACTGGGCCTGATAGAGCTCGGTAGAGCCCAACAGGATCCCATAGAGCTCGGTAGAGCCCAACAGGATCCCATAGAGCTCGATAGAGCCCAACAGGATCCAACAGGATCCAATAGAGCTCGATAGAGCCCGACAGGATCCAATAGAGCTCGATAGAGCCCAACAGGATCCCATAGAGCTCGATAGAGCCCGACAGGATCCAACAGGATCCAATAGAGCTCGATAGAGCCCGACAGGATCCAATAGAGCTCGATAGAGCCCGACAGGATCCAATAGAGCTCGATAGAGCCCGACAGGATCCAACAGGATCCAATAGAGCTCGATAGAGCCCGACAGGATCCAATAGAGCTCGATAGAGCCCAACAGGATCCCATAGAGCTCGATAGAGCCCGACAGGATCCAACAGGATCCAATAGAGCTCGACAGAGCCCAACAGGATCCAATAGAGCTCGATAGAGCCCAACAGGATCCAATAGAGCTTGATAGAGCCCAACAGGATCCAATAGAGCTCGATAGAGCCCGACAGGATCCAATAGAGCTTGATAGGGCCCGACAGGATCCAACAGGATCCAATAGAGCTCGATAGAGCCCGCCAGGATCCAATAGAGCTCGATAGAGCCCGACAGGATCCAACAGGATCCAATAGAGCTCGATAGAGCCCGACAGGATCCAATAGAGCTCAATAGAGCCCGACAGGATCCAACAGGATCCAATAGAGCTCGATAGAGCCCAACAGGATCCAATAGAGCTCGGTAGAGCCCAACAGGATCCAACAGGATCCAATAGAGCTCGATAGAGCCCGACAGGATCCAATAGAGCTTGATAGAGCCCGACAGGATCCAACAGGATCCAATAGAGCTCGATAAAGCCCAACAGGATCCAATAGAGCTCGATAGAGCCCGACAGGATCCAATAGAGCTCAATAGAGCCCGACAGGATCCAATAGAGCTCAATAGAGCCCGACAGGATCCAATAGAGTTCGATAGAGCCCGACAGGATCCAACAGGATCCAATAGAGCTCGATAGAGCCCGAGAGGATCCAATAGAGCTCGATAGAGCCCGACAGGATCCAATAGAGCTCGGTAGAGCCCAACAGGATCCAATAGAGCTCAATAGAGCCCGACAGGATCCAATAGAGCTCAATAGAGCCCGACAGGATCCAATAGAGCTCGATAGAGCCCGACAGGATCCAATAGAGCTTGATAGGGCCCGACAGGATCCAATAGAGCTCGATAGAGCCCAACAGGATCCAATAGAGCTCGATAGAGCCCGACAGGATCCAACAGGATCCAATAGAGCTCGATAGAGCCCGACAGGATCCAATAGAGCTCAATAGAGCCCGACAGGATCCAATAGAGTTCGATAGAGCCCGAGAGGATCCAATAGAGCTCGATAGAGCCCGACAGGATCCAATAGAGCTCGATAGAGCCCAACAGGATCCAATAGAGCTCGATAGAGCCTGACAGGATCCAACAGGATCCAATAGAGCTCGATAGAGCCCGACAGGATCCAACAGGATCCAATAGAGCTCGATAGAGCCCAACAGGATCCAACAGGATCCAATAGAGCTCGATAGAGCCCAACAGGATCCAATAGAGCTCGATAGAGCCCGACAGGATCCAATAGAGCTCGATAGAGCCCGACAGGATCCAACAGGATCCAATAGAGCTCGATAGAGCCCAACAGGATCCAATAGAGCTCGATAGAGCCCAACAGGATCCAATAGAGCTTGATAGAGCCCAACAGGATCCAATAGAGCTCGATAGAGCCCGACAGGATCCAATAGAGCTTGATAGGGCCCGACAGGATCCAACAGGATCCAATAGAGCTCGATAGAGCCCAACAGGATCCAATAGAGCTCGATAGAGCCCAACAGGATCCAACAGGTTCCAATAGAGCTCGATAGAGCCCAACAGGATCCAATAGAGCTTGATAGAGCCCAACAGGATCCAATAGAGCTCGATAGAGCCCAACAGGATCCAATAGAGCTCGATAGAGCCCGACAGGATCCAATAGAGCTTGATAGAGCCTGACAGGATCCAACAGGATCCAATAGAGCTCGATAGAGCCCAACAGGATCCAATAGAGCTCAATAGAGCCCGACAGGATCCAATAGAGCTCGATAGAGCCCGACAGGATCCAATAGAGCTCGATAGAGCCTGACAGGATCCAACAGGATCCAATAGAGCTCGATAGAGCCCAACAGGATCCAACAGGATCCAATAGAGCTCGATAGAGCCCGACAGGATCCAACAGGATCCAGTAGAGCTCGATAGAGCCCGACAGGATCCAACAGGATCCAATAGAGCTCGATAGAGCCCAACAGGATCCAACAGGATCCAATAGAGCTCGATAGAGCCCGACAGGATCCAATAGAGCTCGATAGAGCCCAACAGGATCCAACAGGATCCAGTAGAGCTCGATAGAGCCCAACAGGATCCAATAGAGCTCGATAGAGCCCAACAGAGCTTCACAAGGTTTTGGCCACGGAACGTGGGGGCTATTGGGCTGGAATCGGGTCTTCCCGACGCATCCCCTTGCAGTGAGGTCTCGACCAATCAGGAGAGGGGAAAGGGGTGGACCGTGCGCTGCGATTGGCTGAGGGAGAGCGAGGCGGGGTGAAGGCGGCGCCCAATCAGGGCGAGATGGGTGGCAGGTGGCGGCCACGAGGGGGCGCTGTGACACCAAGGAGGGACCCAGGCGTCCGGGGATCCCACCCCGACCCCCATATGGGGGTAAAATACCAAAGTTTGGGGGGTTGAAAATTGGGTTGAAAACGTGAGTTTTGGGGGGCGCAAAATTAAATATTTTTGGACAACAAAGTCGCGATTTTGGGGCAAAAACAATGAGATTTGGGGGGGATTAAAGTCGAGATTTTCAAAGCACAAAGTCCAAGATTTTGGGGCAAAAAAGCCAAGATTTTGTGTCTGGTAAAATGTGTGGATTTTACCTTAAAACAGGGACTTATTTTGCCTAAAAAATAGGACTTTTTTAAACCACAAAATGTGGGGTTTTAACCTCAAAATTACGAGGCTTCTTGACCGTAAAATTCAGGGTTTTTTGACCATAAACCCAGGACCTTTTTGCCATAAAATTCTTCTTTTCCACGTTTATATTTTTGCCATTAAATGAGGGTATTTTTGGCTTAAAACAAGGAAATATTTTTGCCCAAAATTGGGTATTTTTTGCCTACCAAGTGCTTTAAAGTGAGGGATTTTAATGATAAAATGAAGGGGTTTTCATGACAAAATGAGGGATTTTCCCCCATAAAATTAGTGGCTATTTTTGCCATAAAATGAGCATCTTTTTCCCCATGAAATGAGCGTTTTCTTTACCATAAAATTAAGGCTTTTTAAACATAAAATGAGGGTTTTTTTTCCCATAAAATAATAATATTTTTGCCTCAAAACGTGCTTTTTTTGGTCTTTAAAAGACGCGCTTTTTGCCCTAAACCACTTCTTTTAGTATCTTTATTTTTCGCCATAAAACGAGCGGGTTCTGCCACAAAACTTGGGGGTTTCCCATAAAACCAGAGATTTTATTTCACGAAATGAGCCTTTTGACACAAAACGTGTCGTTTCGTACCCAAAATGCGCAAATTTCCCATAAACCAAAGGCCATTTTGCCACAAACAGCCCTTTTTTCACCCTTCACCAGGTGTTTCCGCATCACAAGGCCCAGAGCAGCTTTTTGGGGACAAAACGCTGAATAAACCTGAAAATGTTGTGGTTGAGGAGCAAAAATAGACATTTTTGGGTGTTTTTCTCACCCCGGAGGCCGTTGATGAGAAGTTTCGGTGGCAAAATGAGGTGAAAAAGGGGGATTTTGGGCGCTGGGTTTGACTAAACCAGCCCAGGTGGTCGGGTGGGGTTGGGTTTGCCCAAAATCGGCGGGTTTTGGGGTAGAAATGAGACAAGCCCCCCGCTCTCCCTCCCCTGGACGGACCTGGTGGCCAATTTGCCCCCTGGGCAGCTCTGGTGGCCACTCCTGGGCTGGCCCCTCCCCCGGGTGGCCCGTTGGCCACTTGGGTTGACACTCTTGGGTTGACCTGTTGGCTTCTTCTCCCAGAACCTCGTGCCCGGTGTCCCTGTCACCACCCCTGGGGTTCATTGGTGGCCGTTCCCTCCGCTGGGTAGAGCAACCAAGTGACCGACCAACCGAGTGACCAGTCGACCAACCAAGTGACCAACCCAGTGACCAATCAACCAACCAACCAACCAATCAACCAACCAAGTGACCAACCAACCAACCAAGTGACCAACCGACCGACCAAGTGACCAATCGACCAACCAAGTGACCAACCAAGTGACCAATCGACCAACCAGTCGACCAACCAAATGACCAACCAACCAATCGACCAACCAAGTGACCAACCAACTAATCAACCAACCAAGTGATCAACCAACCAATCGACCAACCAAGTGACCAACCAACCAATCGACCAACCAAGTGACCAACCAACCAATCAACCAACCAATCGACCAACCAAGTGACCAGCCAAGTGACCAGCCAAGTGACCAGCCAAGTGACCAGCCAACCAAGTGACCAACCAACCAAGTGACCAACCAAGTGACCAACCAAATGACCAACCAACCAACCAATCGACCAACTAAGTGACCAACCAATCAACCAGCCAAGTGACCAACCAACCAATCAACCAATCAACCAACCAACCAAGTGACCAACCAAGTGACCGACCAACCAACCATCACCCAACTGAACATCCAACCAACCAACCAACTGACCAACCAAGTGACCGACCAACCAACCATCACCCAACTGAACATCCAACCAACCAACCAACTGACCATCTTCTCAACCAACCAATGCACTGACCAATCAGCTCACCAATCATCTTCTCAAGAAACCACCCAACTGACCAACCCACCATCTTCTCAACCAACCAAGCACCTGAACCATCATCTCCTGGCCGCTGTGTCCCCCCCCCGAGAATGTCCTGAGCTGGAACGGCCCCACCAGGCCCATCAAGTCCAACCACTGTCCCTGCAGGTCACCCCACGGTTCGGCTGCCCTGGGGTGACCTGCTGGGTCCCCAGGTTCACTGGCCAATCCCTTTCTGGTTAGACCTGGTGGCTGCTTCTCTGTCACCCCCCCATGTCCCCCCGCCCAAATCTGGGGGTGTCACCACCCCCCCTGGTTGTTCTTGTGTGACACCTGCCCCTCCGGAGACTGGGACAGGAAACATCTGCACCCCCTTGTCCTCCCCTGCACTTCTGGGGTTGTGGTTTGTGGGCACTCGGGTGCAAGCAGCCAATGGGAGAGATGGTTGCATCGCTGGTCCCGCCCCCCTCGGTGTCACCGTGGGGGGGTTGGGGACACGTCCCCGGCCTAGGCCACGCGCTGGATGACGTTCTTGTAGTCAGGGGCGGGGCTGTGCTTGAGGTGGAGGATGGT
This sequence comes from Streptopelia decaocto, assembly GCF_964273445.1. Classification (NCBI taxonomy): domain Eukaryota; kingdom Metazoa; phylum Chordata; class Aves; order Columbiformes; family Columbidae; genus Streptopelia; species Streptopelia decaocto. The sequence goes on along the minus strand of NW_028116884.1, from coordinate 5,626 downwards.
GGAGAGGAGCCACTTGACCTGTGGGGTGATGGACCGACCAACAGACTGATAAACCCACCAACCAACCAACTGACCCACCAACCAACCAACTGACCCACCAACCAACCAACTGACCAACCATCTTCTCAACCAACCAATCAACTGACCCACCAACCAACCAACTGACCAACCATCTTCTCAACCAACCAATCAACTGACCAACCAATCAACTGACCCACCAACCAACCAACTGACCAACCATCTTCTCAACCAACCAATCAACTGACCCACCAACCACCCATCTTCTCAACCAACCAACCATCTTCTCAACCAACCAACCATCTTCTCAACCAACCACCCATCTTCTCAACCAACCAACCATCTTCTCAACCAACCAACCAACCATCCACCCAACCAACCATCTTCTCAACCAACCAACCAACCATCCACCCAACCAACCATCTTCTCAACCAACCAACCATCCATCCAGCCAACCACCCAAACAACCATCCACCCAACCAACCATCTTCTCAACCAACCAACCATCCATCCAACCAACCACCCAAACAACCAACAAACCATCTTCTCGACCAACGTATCATCCATCCAACCAACCATCTTCTCAACCAACCTATCATCCATCCAACCAACCACCCAAACAACCAACAAACCATCTTCTCACCCACCCACCCACCCAACCATCCAGCCCCCAGCTACTGGACCTCCCCCCCACCCCCGGGACCCCACCTTGAAGAGGGTGACGGTGGCGCTGTAGCAGACACTGAGGAGGAAGAGGGTGATGAAGACGGCGATGGTGTCCCAGGGCCCGCTGGAGCTCTCGCCATCGGCCTGGCAGAAGTCCTGGGGCAGGGCCAGACCTGGCAGGAGGAGGAAGAGGAGGAGGAGGAAGGTCAGTGGGTGGTGGGTGCCCATCCCACCACCTGTCCTTGGAATCTTCTCCACCCTCATGCATGCCAGGTGTCTGCCCAGGTGGCCAAACACCCAACCAACCGACCGACCACCCAACTGACCGACCACCCAATCAACCGACCAACCATCCAAACAACCAACCAAGTGACCAATTGACCAACAAATGAAGTGACTGACCAACCGACCATCCAACCGACCGACCATCCAACCGACCGACCATCCAACTGACCGACCATCCAACCGACCGACCAACCACCCAACCAACTGACCAACCAACTGACCAACCACCCAACCGACTGACCAACCAACCACTAACCAACCAACCAACCAACTGACCAACCACCCAACTGACCGACCAACCAACCACTAACCAACCACCCAACCAACTGACCAACCAACTGACCAACCACCCAACTGACCGACCAACCAACCACTAACCAACCAACCAACCAACCAACCAACCAACCAACCAACCAACCACCCAACCGACTGACCAACCAAGTGACTGACCAAGTGATTCACCACCCAACTGACCAACCAACCAACCAACCAAGTGACTGACCAACCAAGTGACCACCCAACCGAACATCCACCCAACCGAACATCCAACCACCAAACTGACCAACCAACCGACCATCTTCTCAACCAACCAATGGACCAACCAACCAACTCCCCAATCATCTCCTCAACCAACCACCCAACCAACCAACCCACCACCTTCTCAACCGACCAACCGATGAACCATCTTCTCAACCACTCAACCAACCACCTGAACCATCATCTCTTTTATTCGCCCTTTCAACCAGGGGATGGGGAGTGGGGGCCACAATGAGACAAAGCCTATGACGTCACACCCCCCCCCGATGACCTCATCTTTTACCCGGCCCCTTCGCGATGCTCCGCTGGATGAACTTCATGGGCAGCCCCTCGTGGACCACCATGCAGACGTAGCTCGTCCCCCTGTCCCACTCGTCCCTCGGCACCCCCAAGCGGCTGTACAGGAAGTACGACCCCTCCCCGGCCCCGCCCTTTTCCTTTCGGGGGGGCATGACGTCATAAGCCCCCCCGTCCAGGGTCTCCTGGTTCTTCTGCCACTCCACCGAGACGTCCTCGGGGTAGAAGGCGCGCAGCAGGCAGGTCAAGGTCAAGGTGCCCTGGGAGCTGCTCACTTCCTCGGGGGGGGGCGGCAGGAGGAAGACGCTGGGGGCCGAGCGCTTGCCTGGGAGGGGGGGAGGAAGTGGGGGGTTATGGGGGGGAAATGGGGGGGAAATGGGGTGGGGGAGATGGGAGGGAATGGGGAAGGAATGGGGGGAATTGGGGGAGTGGGAGGGAACAAATGGGGATGGGGGAAAAGGGGAGGAAATGGGGAGGGAACGGGGGGAAATGGGAGGGAACAAATGGGAATGGGGGGAAATGGGGAGGAAATGGCGTGGGAACCGGGGGAAATGGGAGGGAATGGGGGGAAATTGGAGGGAATAGAGAATTGGGGGAAATGGGGAGGAAATGGGGGGGAGTGGGGAGAAAATGGGGGGGAATGGGGAGGAAATGGGGGGAAATGGGGAAAAATTAGGTGGAAACAGTGGGAATGGGGGGCAATGGGGTGGAAATAGGGGGCAATGGGGTGGAAATGGGCAGAAATGGGGAGGAAATGGGTGGAAAACAGGGAGAAACGGGGGGAAATAGGGAGGAAATAAAGGGGGAAACGCCCCCGCTGTGTGTCCCCCACCTCCCCGAGACGCCCCCTGTTGTCCCCAAGGTGTCCCCCCGCCCCTCCCCCGCCACCTACCGGGCCGCTTGGTGAGGGAGCGGCTGATGGGGGCGGGGAGCTCGGCGTGCCGCACGGTGCACGTGAACTTCTCGCCGGCCTCCCAGTCCCTGGTGGTCACCGGGACCTCGCTGGTGGCCGTGAAGGTGCCGTTGAACTGGGCCTTGAGCTCGGGGACGCTGGGGTGGAGGGTCCCGCCGCGCTGGCGGCTCCAGGACACCACCAGGCCCTCGTCACTGGGCAAACTGGTGACCATGCAGCGCAGTTTGGGGTTCTGGGACACGTAGAGTTCGGCGGGGGACGGGGGGAGGACGAAGAGGCGGATGGAGGTGGCGTCTACCGGGGCTCCTGGAGGGGGGCAGTGATGGGGATGGTAAGATTGAGGAGGTGGCGTCACCCCCAGAGTGACGTGGGGGCAAGGTGAGGGGGTGGTGACCCCAAAACCCAACGTTGGGTCAAGCCAAGGAGATGCCACCACCCAAAACCCAATGTTGGGTCAAGCCAAGGAGATGTCAGCAGCAATAACCCAATGTTGGGTCAAGCCAAAGAGATGCCACCACCCAAAACCCAATGCTGGGTCAAGCCAAGGAGGTGTCACCACCCAAAACCCAATGTTGGGTCAAGCCAAGGAGATGCCACCACCCAAAACCCAATGTTGGGTCAAGCCAAGGAGGTGTCACCACCCAAAACCCAATGTTGGGTCAAGCCAAGGAGATGCCACCACTCAAGAACCAACAGAAAGGGCCCCCCCTGGAGATGCCACCACCTAAAAGCCAACGTGGGGACAACCTCAAGGAGGTGTCACCAGCCCTGGAGTGACGTGGGGTCAAGACAAGTGGTGGTGGCCCCTAAAACCAATGTGGGGTGAACCCTATGGAGATGCCACCACCCAAAACCCAACATTGGGTCAAGCCAAGGAGGTGTCACCACCCAAAACCCAATATGTTGGGTCAAGCCAAGGAGATGCCACCACCCAAAACCCAATGTTGGGTCAAGCCAAGGACATGTCACCACCCAAAACCCAACGTTGGGTCAAGCCAAGGAGGTGTCACCACCCAAAACCCAATGTTGGGTCAAGCCAAGGAGGTGTCACCACCCAAAACCCAATGTTGGGTCAAGCCAAGGAGATGCCACCACTCAAGAACCAACAGAAAGGGCCCCCCCTGGAGATGCCACCACCTAAAAGCCAACGTGGGGACAACCTCAAGGAGGTGTCACCAGCCCTGGAGTGACGTGGGGTCAAGACAAGTGGTGGTGGCCCCTAAAACCAATGTGGGGTGAACCCTATGGAGATGCCACCACCCAAAACCCAACATTGGGTCAAGCCAAGGAGGTGTCACGACCCAAAACCCAATATGTTGGGTCAAGCCAAGGAGATGCCACCACCCAAAACCCAATGTTGGGTCAAGCCAAGGACATGTCACCACCCAAAACCCAACGTTGGGTCAAGCCAAGGAGGTGTCACCACCCAAAACCCAATGTTGGGTCAAGCCAAGGACATGTTACCACCCAAAACCCAATATGTTGGGTCAAGCCAAGGAGATGCCACCACCCAAAACCCAACGTTGGGTCAAGCCAAGGAGGTGTCACCACCCAAAACCCAATGTTGGGTCAAGCCCTTGAGATGCCACCAGCGATAACCCAACCTGGGGACAACCCCCCGGAGATGCCAGCACCGTGATGTCACCGTGACGTCACTCACCCAGACACTTGTGACCCGTGACCTCCTGGACGTGGCCGGACGCCGGGTGGGTGACGCGGCAGCTGTAGACGCTCTCCCTCCATTCCTCCAAGGTGACGTTGACCCGGGACCCCGTGCGGTAGGTGCCGTCCGCCCCCGACTCCAGGGCGTCCAATGGGGGCGCGGGGGCGAGGGCGTGGCCGTCAACCAGCCAATCGATGGCCACGGGGGGCGGGGCGAAGCGGGTGGCTTCGCAGACGAGCTGGACCGAGGTGACGTCGCAGGTGTGGAGGACGGACACGGTGGGGACCTTGGGAGCCACACCTGGATATGCAAACGAGATGCAAATGAGATGCAAATGAGATGCGAAAGGAGGCGGGGGGAGTGTGGGTCATGGGAGCACGGGGGGTGCAATTAAGATGCAATTAAGATGCAATTAAGATGTGAATTATAAGCAAAGGAGGTGGAGCGATCACAGGTGGGGTGGGCGGGGAATACGGGGCGGGGATGAAAATGAGATGCAAATGAGATGCAAATGAGATGTGAAAGGAGGCGGAGGGCGTGTGGGTCATGGGAACACAGGGGGTGCAATCAAGATGCAATTAAGATGCAATTAAGATGAAAATTATAAGCAAAGTAGGCGGAGCGATCACAGGCCCTGGGTGGGCGGGGAATACAGGGGCGGGGCTGCAAATGCTATGCAAATGAGATGCAAACCGACATGCCAACTATTTGCAAAGGAGGCGGAGCTATGGTGGGTGCTGGGTGGGCGGGGAGTGCAGGGGCGGGGCTGCAAATGAGATGCAAAGGAGGCGGAGCAATTGTGGGTCTTGGGTGGGTGTGGCTGCGCCGCGACATGCAAATGAGATGCAAATAGGATGCAAATTACCGCATTTGACGTCGATGGTCTGGGTGGTGCTGGTCGCCGGGTGGCGCACGGTGCAGCGGCTGCTGTCCCCGGCGCCGTTGACCTTGACCCTGCTCGCCAGGGTCCACCGGCCGCTGGGGTCGCGCAGGGGGGCGAAGGTCAGCGCCGGGGGGGTGGAGGGGGCCCAGGTGACGGCCACCGGGGGGGGGATGAAGTTGGTGACCAGGCAGCCCAGGGTGCAGGGGGACGAGGACGTGGAACCGCAGGTCCTGAGCGGGAACAGCGACGGGGACGCGGCCGGGGCTGCGGGAAAGGGAACAGGGGTCAGGGGGGGACAAGGAACAGGGTCAGGGGACAGGGAACGGGGGGGACACAAGAACAGGGTCAGGGGGGGACACAAAGA
>NW_028116885.1:0-27789 GCF_964273445.1 Streptopelia decaocto | reverse complement strand
GAAACTTTTCAAATCCCTCTCAAAATTGTTGAAATTCTCTTGAAGCTTTAAAAATTCTCTCTAGAATTTTCAAAATCCACTTCAACATGTTTACAATTTCACGTCAAAAAATGGCTAAAATTCCAGTTGAAATTTTGTCAAAGTCCCTTAAAAATTTTCCAATTTTTGTCCCAATTCTTCCCATTCCCATTGAAACTTTTCAAATCCCTCTCAAAATTGTTGAAATTCTGTTGAAGCTTTTAAAATTCTCTCTAGAATTTTCAAAATCCATGGCCACATGTTTACAATTTCACGTCAAAAAATTGCTAAAATTCCAGTTGGAATTTTTTCAAAGTCCCTTAAAAATTTTCCAATTTTTGTCCCAATTCTTCCCATTCCCATTGAAACTTTTCAAATCCCTCTCAAAATTGTTGAAATTCTGTTGAAGCTTTTAAAATTCTCTCTAGAATTTTCAAAATCCATGTCCACATGTTTACAATTTCACGTAACAAAATAGCTAAAATTACAGTTGAAATTTTTTCAAAGTCCCTTAAAAATTTTCCAATTTTTGTCCCAATTCTTCCCATTCCCATTGAAACTTTTCAAATCCCTCTCAAAATTGTAGAAATCCTGTTGAAGCTTTTAAAATTCTCTCTAGAATTTTCAAAGTCCGTGGCCACATGTTTACAATTTCACGTAACAAAATGGCTAAAATTCCAGTTGAAATTTTTTCAAAGTCCCTTAAAAGTTTTCCAATTTTTGTCCCAATTCTTCCCATTCCCATTGAAACTTTTCAAATCCCTCTCAAAATTGTAGAAATTCTCTTGAAGCTTTTAAAATTCTCTCTAGAATTTTCAAAATCCACTTCAACATGTTTACAATTTCACATAAAAAAATTGCTAAAATTCCAGTTGAAATTTTTTCAAAGTCCCTTAAAAATTTTCCAGTTTTTGTCCCAATTCTTCCCATTCCCATTGAAACTTTTCAAATCCCTCTCAAAATTGTTGAAATTCTGTTGAAGCTTTTAAAATTCTCTCTAGAATTTTCAAAATCCGTGGCCACATGTTTACAATTTCACGTAACAAAATGGCTAAAATTCCAGTTGAAATTTTTTCAAAGTCCCTTAAAAATTTTCCAATTTTTGTCCCAATTCTTCCCATTCCCATTGAAACTTTTCAAATCCCTCTCAAAATTGTTGAAATTCTCTTGAAGCTTTTAAAATTCTCTCTAGAATTTTCAAAATCCATGTCCACATGTTTACAATTTCACGTCCAAAAATTGCTAAAATTCCAGTTGAAATTTTTTCAAAGTCCCTTAAAAATTTTCCAATTTTTGTCCCAATTCTTCCCATTCCCATTGAAACTTTTCAAATCCCTCTCAAAATTGTTGAAATTCTGTTGAAGCTTTTAAAATTCTCTCTAGAATTTTCAAAATCCACTTCAACAGGTTTACAATTTCACGTCAAAAAATGGCTAAAATTCCAGTTGAAATTTTTTCAAAGTCCCTTAAAAATTTTCCAATTTTTGTCCCAATTCTTCCCATTCTCATTGAAACTTTTCAAATCCCTCTCAAAATTGTTGAAATTCTCTTGAAGCTTTAAAAATTCTCTCTAGAATTTTCAAAATCCACTTCAACATGTTTACAATTTCACGTAAAAAAATTGCTAAAATTCCAGTTGAAATTTTTTCAAAGTCCCTTAAAAGTTTTCCAATTTTTGTCCCAATTCTTCCCATTCCCATTGAAACTTTTCAAATCCCTCTCAAAATTGTTGAAATTCTGTTGAAGCTTTTAAAATTCTCTCTAGAATTTTCAAAATCCATGGCCACATGTTTACAATTTCACGTAAAAAAATGGCTAAAATTCCAGTTGAAATTTTTTCAAAGTCCCTTAAAAATTTTCCAATTTTTGTCCCAATTCTTCCCATTCCCATTGAAACTTTTCAAATCCCTCTCAAAATTGTTGAAATTCTGTTGAAGCTTTTAAAATTCTCTCTAGAATTTTCAAAATCCATGGCCACATGTTTACAATTTCACGTAACAAAATGGCTAAAATTCCAGTTGAAATTTTTTCAAAGTCCCTTAAAAATTTTCCAATTTTTGTCCCAATTCTTCCCATTCCCATTGAAACTTTTCAAATCCCTCTCAAAATTGTTGAAATTCTGTTGAAGCTTTTAAAATTCTCTCTAGAATTTTCAAAATCCACTTCAACATGTTTACAATTTCACGTCAAAAAATTGCTAAAATTCCAGTTGAAATTTTTTCAAAGTCCCTTAAAAATTTTCCAATTTTTGTCCCAATTCTTCCCATTCCCATTGAAACTTTTCAAATCCCTCTCAAAATTGTTGAAATTCTGTTGAAGCTTTTAAAATTCTCTCTAGAATTTTCAAAATCCATGGCCACATGTTTACAATTTCACGTCAAAAAATTGCTAAAATTCCAGTTGAAATTTTTTCAAAGTCCCTTAAAAATTTTCCAATTTCTGTCCCAATTCTTCCCATTCCCATTGAAACTTTTCAAATCCCTCTCAAAATTGTTGAAATTCTGTTGAAGCTTTTAAAATTCTCTCTAGAATTTTCAAAATCCACTTCAACATGTTTACAATTTCACGTAACAAAATGGCTAAAATTCCAGTTGAAATTTTTTCAAAGTCCCTTAAAAATTTTCCAATTTTTGTCCCAATTCTTCCCATTCCCATTGAAACTTTTCAAATACCTCTCAAAAGTGTTGAAATTCTCTTGAAGCTTTTAAAATTCTCTCTAGAATTTTCAAAATCCGTGGCCACATGTTTACAATTTCATGTAACAAAATGGCTAAAATTCCAGTTGAAATTTTTTCAAAGTCCCTTAAAAATTTTCCAATTTTTGTCCCAATTCTTCCCATTCCCATTGAAACTTTTCAAATCCCTCTCAAAATTGTTGAAATTCTGTTGAAGCTTTTAAAATTCTCTCTAGAATTTTCAAAATCCATGGCCACATGTTTACAATTTCACGTAACAAAATTGCTAAAATTCCAGTTGGAATTTTTTCAAAGTCCCTTAAAAATTTTCCAATTTTTGTCCCAATTCTTCCCATTCCCATTGAAACTTTTCAAATCCCTCTCAAAATTGTTGAAATTCTCTTGAAGCTTTTAAAATTCTCTCTAGAATTTTCAAAATCCATGTCCACATGTTTACAATTTCACGTCAAAAAATGGCTAAAATTCCAGTTGAAATTTTTTCAAAGTCCCTTAAAAATTTTCCAATTTTTGTCCCAATTCTTCCCATTCCCATTGAAACTTTTCAAATCCCTCTCAAAATTGTAGAAATTCTGTTGAAGCTTTTAAAATTCTCTCTAGAATTTTCAAAGTCCGTGGCCACATGTTTACAATTTCACGTAACAAAATGGCTAAAATTCCAGTTGAAATTTTTTCAAAGTCCCTTAAAAGTTTTCCAATTTTTGTCCCAATTCTTCCCATTCCCATTGAAACTTTTCAAATCCCTCTCAAAATTGTAGAAATTCTCTTGAAGCTTTTAAAATTCTCTCTAGAATTTTCAAAATCCACTTCAACATGTTTACAATTTCACATAAAAAAATTGCTAAAATTCCAGTTGAAATTTTTTCAAAGTCCCTTAAAAATTTTCCAGTTTTTGTCCCAATTCTTCCCATTCCCATTGAAACTTTTCAAATCCCTCTCAAAATTGTTGAAATTCTGTTGAAGCTTTTAAAATTCTCTCTAGAATTTTCAAAATCCGTGGCCACATGTTTACAATTTCACGTAACAAAATGGCTAAAATTCCAGTTGAAATTTTTTCAAAGTCCCTTAAAAATTTTCCAATTTTTGTCCCAATTCTTCCCATTCCCATTGAAACTTTTCAAATCCCTCTCAAAATTGTTGAAATTCTCTTGAAGCTTTTAAAATTCTCTCTAGAATTTTCAAAATCCATGTCCACATGTTTACAATTTCACGTCCAAAAATTGCTAAAATTCCAGTTGAAATTTTTTCAAAGTCCCTTAAAAATTTTCCAATTTTTGTCCCAATTCTTCCCATTCCCATTGAAACTTTTCAAATCCCTCTCAAAATTGTTGAAATTCTGTTGAAGCTTTTAAAATTCTCTCTAGAATTTTCAAAATCCACTTCAACAGGTTTACAATTTCACGTCAAAAAATGGCTAAAATTCCAGTTGAAATTTTTTCAAAGTCCCTTAAAAATTTTCCAATTTTTGTCCCAATTCTTCCCATTCTCATTGAAACTTTTCAAATCCCTCTCAAAATTGTTGAAATTCTCTTGAAGCTTTAAAAATTCTCTCTAGAATTTTCAAAATCCACTTCAACATGTTTACAATTTCACGTAAAAAAATTGCTAAAATTCCAGTTGAAATTTTTTCAAAGTCCCTTAAAAGTTTTCCAATTTTTGTCCCAATTCTTCCCATTCCCATTGAAACTTTTCAAATCCCTCTCAAAATTGTTGAAATTCTGTTGAAGCTTTTAAAATTCTCTCTAGAATTTTCAAAATCCATGGCCACATGTTTACAATTTCACGTAAAAAAATGGCTAAAATTCCAGTTGAAATTTTTTCAAAGTCCCTTAAAAATTTTCCAATTTTTGTCCCAATTCTTCCCATTCCCATTGAAACTTTTCAAATCCCTCTCAAAATTGTTGAAATTCTGTTGAAGCTTTTAAAATTCTCTCTAGAATTTTCAAAATCCATGTCCACATGTTTACAATTTCACGTAACAAAATGGCTAAAATTCCAGTTGAAATTTTTTCAAAGTCCCTTAAAAATTTTCCAATTTTTGTCCCAATTCTTCCCATTCCCATTGAAACTTTTCAAATCCCTCTCAAAATTGTTGAAATTCTCTTGAAGCTTTTAAAATTCTCTCTAGAATTTTCAAAGTCCATGGCCACATGTTTACAATTTCACATAAAAAAATGGCTAAAATTCCAGTTGAAATTTTTTCAAAGTCCCTTAAAAATTTTCCAATTTTTGTCCCAATTCTTCCCATTCCCATTGAAACTTTTCAAATCCCTCTCAAAATTGTAGAAATTCTCTTGAAGCTTTTAAAATTCTCTCTAGAATTTTCAAAATCCATGTCCACATGTTTACAATTTCACATAAAAAAATGGCTAAAATTCCAGTTGAAATTTTTTCAAAGTCCCTTAAAAATTTTCCAATTTTTGTCCCAATTCTTCCCATTCCCATTGAAACTTTTCAAATCCCTCTCAAAATTGTTGAAATTCTCTTGAAGCTTTTAAAATTCTCTCTAGAATTTTCAAAATCCATGGCCACATGTTTACAATTTCACGTCAAAAAATTGCTAAAATTCCAGTTGAAATTTTTTCAAAGTCCCTTAAAAATTTTCCAATTTTTGTCCCAATTCTTCCCATTCCCATTGAAACTTTTCAAATCCCTCTCAAAATTGTAGAAATTCTCTTGAAGCTTTTAAAATTCTCTCTAGAATTTTCAAAATCCGTGGCCACATGTTTACAATTTCACATTAAAAATGGCTAAAATTCCAGTTGAAATTTTTTCAAAGTCCCTTAAAAATTTTCCAATTTTTGTCCCAATTCTTCCCATTCCCATTGAAACTTTTCAAATCCCTCTCAAAATTGTTGAAATTCTGTTGAAGCTTTTAAAATTCTCTCTAGAATTTTCAAAATCCATGGCCACATGTTTACAATTTCACGTCAAAAAATTGCTAAAATTCCAGTTGAAATTTTTTCAAAGTCCCTTAAAAATTTTCCAATTTCTGTCCCAATTCTTCCCATTCCCATTGAAACTTTTCAAATCCCTCTCAAAATTGTTGAAATTCTGTTGAAGCTTTTAAAATTCTCTCTAGAATTTTCAAAATCCACTTCAACATGTTTACAATTTCACGTAACAAAATGGCTAAAATTCCAGTTGAAATTTTTTCAAAGTCCCTTAAAAATTTTCCAATTTTTGTCCCAATTCTTCCCATTCCCATTGAAACTTTTCAAATACCTCTCAAAAGTGTTGAAATTCTCTTGAAGCTTTTAAAATTCTCTCTAGAATTTTCAAAATCCGTGGCCACATGTTTACAATTTCATGTAACAAAATGGCTAAAATTCCAGTTGAAATTTTTTCAAAGTCCCTTAAAAATTTTCCAATTTTTGTCCCAATTCTTCCCATTCCCATTGAAACTTTTCAAATCCCTCTCAAAATTGTTGAAATTCTGTTGAAGCTTTTAAAATTCTCTCTAGAATTTTCAAAATCCATGGCCACATGTTTACAATTTCACGTAACAAAATTGCTAAAATTCCAGTTGGAATTTTTTCAAAGTCCCTTAAAAATTTTCCAATTTTTGTCCCAATTCTTCCCATTCCCATTGAAACTTTTCAAATCCCTCTCAAAATTGTTGAAATTCTGTTGAAGCTTTTAAAATTCTCTCTAGAATTTTCAAAATCCATGTCCACATGTTTACAATTTCACGTCAAAAAATGGCTAAAATTCCAGTTGAAATTTTTTCAAAGTCCCTTAAAAATTTTCCAATTTTTGTCCCAATTCTTCCCATTCCCATTGAAACTTTTCAAATCCCTCTCAAAATTGTTGAAATTCTCTTGAAGCTTTTAAAATTCTCTCTAGAATTTTCAAAATCCACTTCAACATGTTTACAATTTCACATTAAAAAATGGCTAAAATTCCAGTTGAAATTTTTTCAAAGTCCCTTAAAAATTTTCCAGTTTTTGTCCCAATTCTTCCCATTCCCATTGAAACTTTTCAAATCCCTCTCAAAATTGTTGAAATTCTCTTGAAGCTTTTAAAATTCTCTCTAGAATTTTCAAAATCCGTGGCCACATGTTTACAATTTCACGTCAAAAAATGGCTAAAATTCCAGTTGAAATTTTTTCAAAGTCCCTTAAAAATTTTCCAATTTTTGTCCCAATTCTTCCCATTCCCATTGAAACTTTTCAAATCCCTCTCAAAATTGTTGAAATTCTGTTGAAGCTTTTAAAATTCTCTCTAGAATTTTCAAAATCCGTGGCCACATGTTTACAATTTCACGTAACAAAATGGCTAAAATTCCAGTTGAAATTTTTTCAAAGTCCCTTAAAAATTTTCCAATTTTTGTCCCAATTCTTCCCATTCCCATTGAAACTTTTCAAATCCCTCTCAAAATTGTTGAAATTCTCTTGAAGCTTTTAAAATTCTCTCTAGAATTTTCAAAATCCATGGCCACATGTTTACAATTTCACGTCAAAAAATTGCTAAAATTCCAGTTGGAATTTTTTCAAAGTCCCTTAAAAATTTTCCAATTTTTGTCCCAATTCTTCCCATTCCCATTGAAACTTTTCAAATCCCTCTCAAAATTGTTGAAATTCTGTTGAAGCTTTTAAAATTCTCTCTAGAATTTTCAAAATCCATGTCCACATGTTTACAATTTCACGTAACAAAATAGCTAAAATTACAGTTGAAATTTTTTCAAAGTCCCTTAAAAATTTTCCAATTTTTGTCCCAATTCTTCCCATTCCCATTGAAACTTTTCAAATCCCTCTCAAAATTGTAGAAATTCTGTTGAAGCTTTTAAAATTCTCTCTAGAATTTTCAAAGTCCGTGGCCACATGTTTACAATTTCACGTAACAAAATGGCTAAAATTCCAGTTGAAATTTTTTCAAAGTCCCTTAAAAGTTTTCCAATTTTTGTCCCAATTCTTCCCATTCCCATTGAAACTTTTCAAATCCCTCTCAAAATTGTAGAAATTCTCTTGAAGCTTTTAAAATTCTCTCTAGAATTTTCAAAATCCACTTCAACATGTTTACAATTTCACATAAAAAAATTGCTAAAATTCCAGTTGAAATTTTTTCAAAGTCCCTTAAAAATTTTCCAATTTTTGTCCCAATTCTTCCCATTCCCATTGAAACTTTTCAAATCCCTCTCAAAATTGTTGAAATTCTGTTGAAGCTTTTAAAATTCTCTCTAGAATTTTCAAAATCCGTGTCCACATGTTTACAATTTCACGTAACAAAATGGCTAAAATTCCAGTTGAAATTTTTTCAAAGTCCCTTAAAAATTTTCCAATTTTTGTCCCAATTCTTCCCATTCCCATTGAAACTTTTCAAATCCCTCTCAAAATTGTTGAAATTCTCTTGAAGCTTTTAAAATTCTCTCTAGAATTTTCAAAATCCATGTCCACATGTTTACAATTTCACGTCCAAAAATTGCTAAAATTCCAGTTGAAATTTTTTCAAAGTCCCTTAAAAATTTTCCAATTTTTGTCCCAATTCTTCCCATTCCCATTGAAACTTTTCAAATCCCTCTCAAAATTGTTGAAATTCTGTTGAAGCTTTTAAAATTCTCTCTAGAATTTTCAAAATCCACTTCAACATGTTTACAATTTCACGTCAAAAAATGGCTAAAATTCCAGTTGAAATTTTTTCAAAGTCCCTTAAAAATTTTCCAATTTTTGTCCCAATTCTTCCCATTCCCATTGAAACTTTTCAAATCCCTCTCAAAATTGTTGAAATTCTCTTGAAGCTTTAAAAATTCTCTCTAGAATTTTCAAAATCCACTTCAACATGTTTACAATTTCACGTAAAAAAATTGCTAAAATTCCAGTTGAAATTTTTTCAAAGTCCCTTAAAAGTTTTCCAATTTTTGTCCCAATTCTTCCCATTCCCATTGAAACTTTTCAAATCCCTCTCAAAATTGTTGAAATTCTCTTGAAGCTTTAAAAATTCTCTCTAGAATTTTCAAAGTCCATGGCCACATGTTTACAATTTCACGTCAAAAAATGGCTAAAATTCCAGTTGAAATTTTTTCAAAGTCCCTTAAAAATTTTCCAATTTTTGTCCCAATTCTTCCCATTCCCATTGAAACTTTTCAAATCCCTCTCAGAATTGTTGAAATTCTGTTGAAGCTTTTAAAATTCTCTCTAGAATTTTCAAAATCCGTGTCCACATGTTTACAATTTCACGTAACAAAATGGCTAAAATTCCAGTTGAAATTTTTTCAAAGTCCCTTAAAAATTTTCCAATTTTTGTCCCAATTCTTCCCATTCCCATTGAAACTTTTCAAATCCCTCTCAAAATTGTTGAAATTCTCTTGAAGCTTTTAAAATTCTCTCTAGAATTTTCAAAATCCATGTCCACATGTTTACAATTTCACGTCCAAAAATTGCTAAAATTCCAGTTGAAATTTTTTCAAAGTCCCTTAAAAATTTTCCAATTTTTGTCCCAATTCTTCCCATTCCCATTGAAACTTTTCAAATCCCTCTCAAAATTGTTGAAATTCTCTTGAAGCTTTTAAAATTCTCTCTAGAATTTTCAAAATCCACTTCAACAGGTTTACAATTTCACGTCAAAAAATGGCTAAAATTCCAGTTGAAATTTTTTCAAAGTCCCTTAAAAATTTTCCAATTTTTGTCCCAATTCTTCCCATTCCCATTGAAACTTTTCAAATCCCTCTCAAAATTGTTGAAATTCTCTTGAAGCTTTAAAAATTCTCTCTAGAATTTTCAAAATCCACTTCAACATGTTTACAATTTCACGTAAAAAAATTGCTAAAATTCCAGTTGAAATTTTTTCAAAGTCCCTTAAAAGTTTTCCAATTTTTGTCCCAATTCTTCCCATTCCCATTGAAACTTTTCAAATCCCTCTCAAAATTGTTGAAATTCTGTTGAAGCTTTTAAAATTCTCTCTAGAATTTTCAAAATCCATGGCCACATGTTTACAATTTCACGTAAAAAAATGGCTAAAATTCCAGTTGAAATTTTTTCAAAGTCCCTTAAAAATTTTCCAATTTTTGTCCCAATTCTTCCCATTCCCATTGAAACTTTTCAAATCCCTCTCAAAATTGTTGAAATTCTGTTGAAGCTTTTAAAATTCTCTCTAGAATTTTCAAAATCCATGTCCACATGTTTACAATTTCACATTAAAAAATGGCTAAAATTCCAGTTGAAATTTTTTCAAAGTCCCTTAAAAATTTTCCAATTTTTGTCCCAATTCTTCCCATTCCCATTGAAACTTTTCAAATCCCTCTCAAAATTGTTGAAATTCTGTTGAAGCTTTTAAAATTCTCTCTAGAATTTTCAAAATCCATGGCCACATGTTTACAATTTCACGTAAAAAATTGCTAAAATTCCAGTTGAAATTTTTTCAAAGTCCCTTAAAAATTTTCCAATTTCTGTCCCAATTCTTCCCATTCCCATTGAAACTTTTCAAATCCCTCTCAAAATTGTTGAAATTCTGTTGAAGCTTTTAAAATTCTCTCTAGAATTTACAAAATCCACGTCCACATGTTTACAATTTCACGTCAAAAAATTGCTAAAATTCCAGTTGAAATTTTTTCAAAGTCCCTTAAAAATTTTCCAATTTTTGTCCCAATTCTTCCCATTCCCATTGAAACTTTTCAAATCCCTCTCAAAATTGTTGAAATGCTGTTGAAGCTTTTAAAATTCTCTCTAGAATTTTCAAAATCCATGTCCACATGTTTACAATTTCACATAAAAAAATGGCTAAAATTCCAGTTGAAATTTTTTCAAAGTCCCTTAAAAATTTTCCAATTTTTGTCCCAATTCTTCCCATTCCCATTGAAACTTTTCAAATCCCTCTCAAAATTGTTGAAATTCTGTAGAAGCTTTTAAAATTCTCTCTAGAATTTTCAAAATCCACTTCAACATGTTTACAATTTCACGTCAAAAAATTGCTAAAATTCCAGTTGAAATTTTTTCAAAGTCCCTTAAAAATTTTCCAATTTTTGTCCCAATTCTTCCCATTCCCATTGAAACTTTTCAAATCCCTCTCAAAATTGTTGAAATTCTCTTGAAGCTTTTAAAATTCTCTCTAGAATTTTCAAAATCCATGGCCACATGTTTACAATTTCACGTAACAAAATTGCTAAAATTCCAGTTGGAATTTTTTCAAAGTCCCTTAAAAATTTTCCAATTTTTGTCCCAATTCTTCCCATTCCCATTGAAACTTTTCAAATCCCTCTCAAAATTGTTGAAATTCTGTTGAAGCTTTTAAAATTCTCTCTAGAATTTTCAAAATCCATGTCCACATGTTTACAATTTCACATAAAAAAATGGCTAAAATTCCAGTTGAAATTTTTTCAAAGTCCCTTAAAAATTTTCCAATTTTTGTCCCAATTCTTCCCATTCCCATTGAAACTTTTCAAATCCCTCTCAAAATTGTTGAAATTCTGTTGAAGCTTTTAAAATTCTCTCTAGAATTTTCAAAATCCGTGGCCACATGTTTACAATTTCACGTAACAAAATGGCTAAAATTCCAGTTGAAATTTTTTCAAAGTCCCTTAAAAGTTTTCCAATTTTTGTCCCAATTCTTCCCATTCCCATTGAAACTTTTCAAATCCCTCTCAAAATTGTTGAAATTCTCTTGAAGCTTTAAAAATTCTCTCTAGAATTTTCAAAATCCACTTCAACATGTTTACAATTTCACATTAAAAAATGGCTAAAATTCCAGTTGAAATTTTTTCAAAGTCCCTTAAAAATTTTCCAGTTTTTGTCCCAATTCTTCCCATTCCCATTGAAACTTTTCAAATCCCTCTCAAAATTGTTGAAATTCTGTTGAAGCTTTTAAAATTCTCTCTAGAATTTTCAAAATCCGTGGCCACATGTTTACAATTTCACGTAACAAAATGGCTAAAATTCCAGTTGAAATTTTTTCAAAGTCCCTTAAAAATTTTCCAATTTTTGTCCCAATTCTTCCCATTCCCATTGAAACTTTTCAAATCCCTCTCAAAATTGTTGAAATTCTCTTGAAGCTTTTAAAATTCTCTCTAGAATTTTCAAAATCCATGTCCACATGTTTACAATTTCACGTCCAAAAATTGCTAAAATTCCAGTTGAAATTTTTTCAAAGTCCCTTAAAAATTTTCCAATTTTTGTCCCAATTCTTCCCATTCCCATTGAAACTTTTCAAATCCCTCTCAAAATTGTTGAAATTCTCTTGAAGCTTTTAAAATTCTCTCTAGAATTTTCAAAATCCACTTCAACATGTTTACAATTTCACGTAACAAAATGGCTAAAATTCCAGTTGAAATTTTTTCAAAGTCCCTTAAAAATTTTCCAATTTTTGTCCCAATTCTTCCCATTCCCATTGAAACTTTTCAAATCCCTCTCAAAATTGTTGAAATTCTGTTGAAGCTTTTAAAATTCTCTCTAGAATTTTCAAAATCCATGGCCACATGTTTACAATTTCACGTCAAAAAATTGCTAAAATTCCAGTTGGAATTTTTTCAAAGTCCCTTAAAAATTTTCCAATTTTTGTCCCAATTCTTCCCATTCCCATTGAAACTTTTCAAATCCCTCTCAAAATTGTTGAAATTCTGTTGAAGCTTTTAAAATTCTCTCTAGAATTTTCAAAATCCATGTCCACATGTTTACAATTTCACGTAACAAAATAGCTAAAATTACAGTTGAAATTTTTTCAAAGTCCCTTAAAAATTTTCCAATTTTTGTCCCAATTCTTCCCATTCCCATTGAAACTTTTCAAATCCCTCTCAAAATTGTTGAAATTCTGTTGAAGCTTTTAAAATTCTCTCTAGAATTTTCAAAATCTGTGTCCACATGTTTACAATTTCACGTCAAAAAATGGCTAAAATTCCAGTTGAAATTTTTTCAAAGTCCCTTAAAAATTTTCCAATTTTTGTCCCAATTCTTCCCATTCCCATTGAAACTTTTCAAATCCCTCTCAAAATTGTTGAAATTCTCTTGAAGCTTTTAAAATTCTCTCTAGAATTTTCAAAATCCGTGGCCACATGTTTACAATTTCACGTAACAAAATGGCTAAAATTCCAGTTGAAATTTTTTCAAAGTCCCTTAAAAGTTTTCCAATTTTTGTCCCAATTCTTCCCATTCCCATTGAAACTTTTCAAATCCCTCTCAAAATTGTTGAAATTCTCTTGAAGCTTTAAAAATTCTCTCTAGAATTTTCAAAATCCACTTCAACATGTTTACAATTTCACGTAACAAAATGGCTAAAATTCCAGTTGAAATTTTTTCAAAGTCCCTTAAAAATTTTCCAATTTTTGTCCCAATTCTTCCCATTCCCATTGAAACTTTTCAAATCCCTCTCAAAATTGTTGAAATTCTCTTGAAGCTTTAAAAATTCTCTCTAGAATTTTCAAAATCCACTTCAACATGTTTACAATTTCACGTAAAAAAATTGCTAAAATTCCAGTTGAAATTTTTTCAAAGTCCCTTAAAAGTTTTCCAATTTTTGTCCCAATTCTTCCCATTCCCATTGAAACTTTTCAAATCCCTCTCAAAATTGTTGAAATTCTCTTGAAGCTTTTAAAATTCTCTCTAGAATTTTCAAAATCCATGTCCACATGTTTACAATTTCACGTCCAAAAATTGCTAAAATTCCAGTTGAAATTTTTTCAAAGTCCCTTAAAAATTTTCCAATTTTTGTCCCAATTCTTCCCATTCCCATTGAAACTTTTCAAATCCCTCTCAAAATTGTTGAAATTCTCTTGAAGCTTTTAAAATTCTCTCTAGAATTTTCAAAATCCGTGGCCACATGTTTACAATTTCACGTAACAAAATGGCTAAAATTCCAGTTGAAATTTTTTCAAAGTCCCTTAAAAATTTTCCAATTTTTGTCCCAATTCTTCCCATTCCCATTGAAACTTTTCAAATCCCTCTCAAAATTGTTGAAATTCTGTTGAAGCTTTTAAAATTCTCTCTAGAATTTTCAAAATCCATGGCCACATGTTTACAATTTCACATAAAAAAATTGCTAAAATTCCAGTTGGAATTTTTTCAAAGTCCCTTAAAAATTTTCCAATTTTTGTCCCAATTCTTCCCATTCCCATTGAAACTTTTCAAATCCCTCTCAAAATTGTTGAAATTCTGTTGAAGCTTTTAAAATTCTCTCTAGAATTTTCAAAATCCATGGCCACATGTTTACAATTTCACGTAACAAAATAGCTAAAATTACAGTTGAAATTTTTTCAAAGTCCCTTAAAAATTTTCCAATTTTTGTCCCAATTCTTCCCATTCCCATTGAAACTTTTCAAATCCCTCTCAAAATTGTTGAAATTCTGTTGAAGCTTTTAAAATTCTCTCTAGAATTTTCAAAATCTGTGTCCACATGTTTACAATTTCACGTAACAAAATGGCTAAAATTCCAGTTGAAATTTTTTCAAAGTCCCTTAAAAATTTTCCAATTTTTGTCCCAATTCTTCCCATTCCCATTGAAACTTTTCAAATCCCTCTCAAAATTGTTGAAATTCTCTTGAAGCTTTTAAAATTCTCTCTAGAATTTTCAAAATCCATGTCCACATGTTTACAATTTCACGTCCAAAAATAGCTAAAATTCCAGTTGAAATTTTTTCAAAGTCCCTTAAAAATTTTCCAATTTTTGTCCCAATTCTTCCCATTCCCATTGAAACTTTTCAAATCCCTCTCAAAATTGTTGAAATTCTGTTGAAGCTTTTAAAATTCTCTCTAGAATTTCAAAATCCACTTCAACATGTTTACAATTTCACGTAACAAAATGGCTAAAATTCCAGTTGAAATTTTTTCAAAGTCCCTTAAAAATTTTCCAATTTTTGTCCCAATTCTTCCCATTCCCATTGAAACTTTTCAAATCCCTCTCAAAATTGTTGAAATTCTCTTGAAGCTTTAAAAATTCTCTCTAGAATTTTCAAAATCCATGGCCACATGTTTACAATTTCACGTCAAAAAATTGCTAAAATTCCAGTTGAAATTTTTTCAAAGTCCCTTAAAAGTTTTCCAATTTTTGTCCCAATTCTTCCCATTCCCATTGAAACTTTTCAAAGCCCTCTCAAAATTGTAGAAATTCTCTTGAAGCTTTTAAAATTCTCTCTAGAATTTTCAAAATCCATGGCCACATGTTTACAATTTCACGTAAAAAAATGGCTAAAATTCCAGTTGAAATTTTTTCAAAGTCCCTTAAAAATTTTCCAATTTTTGTCCCAATTCTTCCCATTCCCATTGAAACTTTTCAAATCCCTCTCAAAATTGTTGAAATTCTGTTGAAGCTTTTAAAATTCTCTCTAGAATTTTCAAAATCCATGTCCACATGTTTACAATTTCACATTAAAAAATGGCTAAAATTCCAGTTGAAATTTTTTCAAAGTCCCTTAAAAATTTTCCAATTTTTGTCCCAATTCTTCCCATTCCCATTGAAACTTTTCAAATCCCTCTCAAAATTGTTGAAATTCTGTTGAAGCTTTTAAAATTCTCTCTAGAATTTTCAAAATCCATGTCCACATGTTTACAATTTCACGTAAAAAATGGCTAAAATTCCAGTTGAAATTTTTTCAAAGTCCCTTAAAAATTTTCCAATTTTTGTCCCAATTCTTCCCATTCCCATTGAAACTTTTCAAATCCCTCTCAAAATTGTTGAAATTCTGTTGAAGCTTTTAAAATTCTCTCTAGAATTTACAAAATCCACGTCCACATGTTTACAATTTCACGTCAAAAAATTGCTAAAATTCCAGTTGAAATTTTTTCAAAGTCCCTTAAAAATTTTCCAATTTTTGTCCCAATTCTTCCCATTCCCATTGAAACTTTTCAAATCCCTCTCAAAATTGTTGAAATGCTGTTGAAGCTTTTAAAATTCTCTCTAGAATTTTCAAAATCCATGTCCACATGTTTACAATTTCACATAAAAAAATGGCTAAAATTCCAGTTGAAATTTTTTCAAAGTCCCTTAAAAATTTTCCAATTTTTGTCCCAATTCTTCCCATTCCCATTGAAACTTTTCAAATCCCTCTCAAAATTGTTGAAATTCTGTTGAAGCTTTTAAAATTCTCTCTAGAATTTTCAAAATCCACTTCAACATGTTTACAATTTCACGTCAAAAAATTGCTAAAATTCCAGTTGAAATTTTTTCAAAGTCCCTTAAAAATTTTCCAATTTTTGTCCCAATTCTTCCCATTCCCATTGAAACTTTTCAAATCCCTCTCAAAATTGTTGAAATTCTCTTGAAGCTTTTAAAATTCTCTCTAGAATTTTCAAAATCCATGGCCACATGTTTACAATTTCACGTCAAAAAATGGCTAAAATTCCAGTTGAAATTTTTTCAAAGTCCCTTAAAAATTTTCCAATTTTTGTCCCAATTCTTCCCATTCCCATTGAAACTTTTCAAATCCCTCTCAAAATTGTTGAAATTCTCTTGAAGCTTTTAAAATTCTCTCTAGAATTTTCAAAATCCATGGCCACATGTTTACAATTTCACGTAAAAAAATTGCTAAAATTCCAGTTGAAATTTTTTCAAAGTCCCTTAAAAATTTTCCAATTTTTGTCCCAATTCTTCCCATTCCCATTGAAACTTTTCAAATCCCTCTCAAAAGTGTTGAAATTCTCTTGAAGCTTTTAAAATTCTCTCTAGAATTTTCAAAATCCATGGCCATATGTTTACAATTTCACGTAAAAAATGGCTAAAATTCCAGTTGAAATTTTTTCAAAGTCCCTTAAAAATTTTCCAATTTTTGTCCCAATTCTTCCCATTCCCATTGAAACTTTTCAAATCCCTCTCAAAATTGTTGAAATTCTCTTGAAGCTTTTAAAATTCTCTCTAGAACTTTCAAAATCCATGGCCACATGTTTACAATTTCATGTAAAAAAAATGGCTAAAATTCCAGTTGAAATTTTTTCAAAGTCCCTTAAAAATTTTCCAATTTTTGTCCCAATTCTTCCCATGCCCATTGAAACTTTTCAAATCCCTCTCAAAATTGTTGAAATTCTGTTGAAGCTTTTAAAATTCTCTCTAGAATTTTCAAAATCCGTGGCCACATGTTTACAATTTCACGTAACAAAATGGCTAAAATTCCAGTTGAAATTTTTTCAAAGTCCCTTAAAAATTTTCCAATTTTTGTCCCAATTCTTCCCATTCCCATTGAAACTTTTCAAATCCCTCTCAAAATTGTTGAAATTCTCTTGAAGCTTTTAAAATTCTCTCTAGAATTTTCAAAATCCATGTCCACATGTTTACAATTTCACGTCCAAAAATTGCTAAAATTCCAGTTGAAATTTTTTCAAAGTCCCTTAAAAATTTTCCAATTTTTGTCCCAATTCTTCCCATTCCCATTGAAACTTTTCAAATCCCTCTCAAAATTGTTGAAATTCTCTTGAAGCTTTTAAAATTCTCTCTAGAATTTTCAAAATCCACTTCAACATGTTTACAATTTCACGTAACAAAATGGCTAAAATTCCAGTTGAAATTTTTTCAAAGTCCCTTAAAAATTTTCCAATTTTTGTCCCAATTCTTCCCATTCCCATTGAAACTTTTCAAATCCCTCTCAAAATTGTTGAAATTCTGTTGAAGCTTTTAAAATTCTCTCTAGAATTTTCAAAATCCATGGCCACATGTTTACAATTTCACGTCAAAAAATTGCTAAAATTCCAGTTGGAATTTTTTCAAAGTCCCTTAAAAATTTTCCAATTTTTGTCCCAATTCTTCCCATTCCCATTGAAACTTTTCAAATCCCTCTCAAAATTGTTGAAATTCTCTTGAAGCTTTTAAAATTCTCTCTAGAATTTTCAAAATCCATGTCCACATGTTTACAATTTCACGTAACAAAATAGCTAAAATTACAGTTGAAATTTTTTCAAAGTCCCTTAAAAATTTTCCAATTTTTGTCCCAATTCTTCCCATTCCCATTGAAACTTTTCAAATCCCTCTCAAAATTGTTGAAATTCTGTTGAAGCTTTTAAAATTCTCTCTAGAATTTTCAAAATCTGTGTCCACATGTTTACAATTTCACGTAACAAAATGGCTAAAATTCCAGTTGAAATTTTTTCAAAGTCCCTTAAAAATTTTCCAATTTTTGTCCCAATTCTTCCCATTCCCATTGAAACTTTTCAAATCCCTCTCAAAATTGTTGAAATTCTCTTGAAGCTTTTAAAATTCTCTCTAGAATTTTCAAAATCCATGTCCACATGTTTACAATTTCACGTCCAAAAATTGCTAAAATTCCAGTTGAAATTTTTTCAAAGTCCCTTAAAAATTTTCCAATTTTTGTCCCAATTCTTCCCATTCCCATTGAAACTTTTCAAATCCCTCTCAAAATTGTTGAAATTCTGTTGAAGCTTTTAAAATTCTCTCTAGAATTTTCAAAATCCACTTCAACATGTTTACAATTTCACGTAACAAAATGGCTAAAATTCCAGTTGAAATTTTTTCAAAGTCCCTTAAAAATTTTCCAATTTTTGTCCCAATTCTTCCCATTCCCATTGAAACTTTTCAAATCCCTCTCAAAATTGTTGAAATTCTCTTGAAGCTTTAAAAATTCTCTCTAGAATTTTCAAAATCCACTTCAACATGTTTACAATTTCACGTAAAAAAATTGCTAAAATTCCAGTTGAAATTTTTTCAAAGTCCCTTAAAAGTTTTCCAATTTTTGTCCCAATTCTTCCCATTCCCATTGAAACTTTTCAAAGCCCTCTCAAAATTGTAGAAATTATCTTGAAGCTTTTAAAATTCTCTCTAGAATTTTCAAAATCCATGGCCACATGTTTACAATTTCACGTAAAAAAATGGCTAAAATTCCAGTTGAAATTTTTTCAAAGTCCCTTAAAAATTTTCCAATTTTTGTCCCAATTCTTCCCATTCCCATTGAAACTTTTCAAATCCCTCTCAAAATTGTTGAAATTCTGTTGAAGCTTTTAAAATTCTCTCTAGAATTTTCAAAATCCATGTCCACATGTTTACAATTTCACATCAAAAAATGGCTAAAATTCCAGTTGAAATTTTTTCAAAGTCCCTTAAAAATTTTCCAATTTTTGTCCCAATTCTTCCCATTCCCATTGAAACTTTTCAAATCCCTCTCAAAATTGTTGAAATTCTGTTGAAGCTTTTAAAATTCTCTCTAGAATTTTCAAAATCCATGTCCACATGTTTACAATTTCACGTAAAAAATGGCTAAAATTCCAGTTGAAATTTTTTCAAAGTCCCTTAAAAATTTTCCAATTTTTGTCCCAATTCTTCCCATTCCCATTGAAACTTTTCAAATCCCTCTCAAAATTGTTGAAATTCTGTTGAAGCTTTTAAAATTCTCTCTAGAATTTTCAAAATCCACGTCCACATGTTTACAATTTCACGTCAAAAAATTGCTAAAATTCCAGTTGAAATTTTTTCAAAGTCCCTTAAAAATTTTCCAATTTTTGTCCCAATTCTTCCCATTCCCATTGAAACTTTTCAAATCCCTCTCAAAATTGTTGAAATGCTGTTGAAGCTTTTAAAATTCTCTCTAGAATTTTCAAAATCCATGTCCACATGTTTACAATTTCACATAAAAAAATGGCTAAAATTCCAGTTGAAATTTTTTCAAAGTCCCTTAAAAATTTTCCAATTTTTGTCCCAATTCTTCCCATTCCCATTGAAACTTTTCAAATCCCTCTCAAAATTGTTGAAATTCTGTTGAAGCTTTTAAAATTCTCTCTAGAATTTTCAAAATCCACTTCAACATGTTTACAATTTCACGTCAAAAAATGGCTAAAATTCCAGTTGAAATTTTTTCAAAGTCCCTTAAAAATTTTCCAATTTTTGTCCCAATTCTTCCCATTCCCATTGAAACTTTTCAAATCCCTCTCAAAATTGTTGAAATTCTCTTGAAGCTTTTAAAATTCTCTCTAGAATTTTCAAAATCCATGGCCACATGTTTACAATTTCACGTCAAAAAATTGCTAAAATTCCAGTTGAAATTTTTTCAAAGTCCCTTAAAAATTTTCCAATTTCTGTCCCAATTCTTCCCATTCCCATTGAAACTTTTCAAATCCCTCTCAAAATTGTTGAAATTCTCTTGAAGCTTTTAAAATTCTCTCTAGAATTTTCAAAATCCATGTCCACATGTTTACAATTTCACGTCAAAAAATGGCTAAAATTCCAGTTGAAATTTTTTCAAAGTCCCTTAAAAATTTTCCAATTTTTGTCCCAATTCTTCCCATTCCCATTGAAACTTTTCAAATCCCTCTCAAAAGTGTTGAAATTCTGTTGAAGCTTTTAAAATTCTCTCTAGAATTTTCAAAATCCATGTCCACATGTTTACAATTTCATGTAACAAAATGGCTAAAATTCCAGTTGAAATTTTTTCAAAGTCCCTTAAAAATTTTCCAATTTTTGTCCCAATTCTTCCCATTCCCATTGAAACTTTTCAAATCCCTCTCAAAATTGTTGAAATTCTGTTGAAGCTTTTAAAATTCTCTCTAGAATTTTCAAAATCCATGGCCACATGTTTACAATTTCACGTAACAAAATGGCTAAAATTCCAGTTGAAATTTTTTCAAAGTCCCTTAAAAATTTTCCAATTTTTGTCCCAATTCTTCCCATTCCCATTGAAACTTTTCAAATCCCTCTCAAAATTGTTGAAATTCTGTTGAAGCTTTTAAAATTCTCTCTAGAATTTTCAAAATCCATGGCCACATGTTTACAATTTCACGTCAAAAAATTGCTAAAATTCCAGTTGGAATTTTTTCAAAGTCCCTTAAAAATTTTCCAATTTTTGTCCCAATTCTTCCCATTCCCATTGAAACTTTTCAAATCCCTCTCAAAATTGTTGAAATTCTCTTGAAGCTTTTAAAATTCTCTCTAGAATTTTCAAAATCCATGTCCACATGTTTACAATTTCACGTAACAAAATAGCTAAAATTCCAGTTGAAATTTTTTCAAAGTCCCTTAAAAATTTTCCAATTTTTGTCCCAATTCTTCCCATTCCCATTGAAACTTTTCAAATCCCTCTCAAAATTGTTGAAATTCTGTTGAAGCTTTTAAAATTCTCTCTAGAATTTTCAAAATCTGTGTCCACATGTTTACAATTTCACGTAACAAAATGGCTAAAATTCCAGTTGAAATTTTTTCAAAGTCCCTTAAAAATTTTCCAATTTTTGTCCCAATTCTTCCCATTCCCATTGAAACTTTTCAAATCCCTCTCAAAATTGTTGAAATTCTCTTGAAGCTTTTAAAATTCTCTCTAGAATTTTCAAAATCCATGTCCACATGTTTACAATTTCACGTCCAAAAATTGCTAAAATTCCAGTTGAAATTTTTTCAAAGTCCCTTAAAAATTTTCCAATTTTTGTCCCAATTCTTCCCATTCCCATTGAAACTTTTCAAATCCCTCTCAAAATTGTTGAAATTCTGTTGAAGCTTTTAAAATTCTCTCTAGAATTTTCAAAATCCACTTCAACATGTTTACAATTTCACGTAACAAAATGGCTAAAATTCCAGTTGAAATTTTTTCAAAGTCCCTTAAAAATTTTCCAATTTTTGTCCCAATTCTTCCCATTCCCATTGAAACTTTTCAAATCCCTCTCAAAATTGTTGAAATTCTCTTGAAGCTTTAAAAATTCTCTCTAGAATTTTCAAAATCCACTTCAACATGTTTACAATTTCACGTAAAAAAATTGCTAAAATTCCAGTTGAAATTTTTTCAAAGTCCCTTAAAAGTTTTCCAATTTTTGTCCCAATTCTTCCCATTCCCATTGAAACTTTTCAAAGCCCTCTCAAAATTGTAGAAATTATCTTGAAGCTTTTAAAATTCTCTCTAGAATTTTCAAAATCCCTGGCCACATGTTTACAATTTCACGTAAAAAAATGGCTAAAATTCCAGTTGAAATTTTTTCAAAGTCCCTTAAAAATTTTCCAATTTTTGTCCCAATTCTTCCCATTCCCATTGAAACTTTTCAAATCCCTCTCAAAATTGTTGAAATTCTGTTGAAGCTTTTAAAATTCTCTCTAGAATTTTCAAAATCCATGTCCACATGTTTACAATTTCACATCAAAAAATGGCTAAAATTCCAGTTGAAATTTTTTCAAAGTCCCTTAAAAATTTTCCAATTTTTGTCCCAATTCTTCCCATTCCCATTGAAACTTTTCAAATCCCTCTCAAAATTGTTGAAATTCTGTTGAAGCTTTTAAAATTCTCTCTAGAATTTTCAAAATCCATGTCCACATGTTTACAATTTCACGTAAAAAATGGCTAAAATTCCAGTTGAAATTTTTTCAAAGTCCCTTAAAAATTTTCCAATTTTTGTCCCAATTCTTCCCATTCCCATTGAAACTTTTCAAATCCCTCTCAAAATTGTTGAAATTCTGTTGAAGCTTTTAAAATTCTCTCTAGAATTTTCAAAATCCACGTCCACATGTTTACAATTTCACGTCAAAAAATTGCTAAAATTCCAGTTGAAATTTTTTCAAAGTCCCTTAAAAATTTTCCAATTTTTGTCCCAATTCTTCCCATTCCCATTGAAACTTTTCAAATCCCTCTCAAAATTGTTGAAATGCTGTTGAAGCTTTTAAAATTCTCTCTAGAATTTTCAAAATCCATGTCCACATGTTTACAATTTCACATAAAAAAATGGCTAAAATTCCAGTTGAAATTTTTTCAAAGTCCCTTAAAAATTTTCCAATTTTTGTCCCAATTCTTCCCATTCCCATTGAAACTTTTCAAATCCCTCTCAAAATTGTTGAAATTCTGTTGAAGCTTTTAAAATTCTCTCTAGAATTTTCAAAATCCACTTCAACATGTTTACAATTTCACGTCAAAAAATTGCTAAAATTCCAGTTGAAATTTTTTCAAAGTCCCTTAAAAATTTTCCAATTTTTGTCCCAATTCTTCCCATTCCCATTGAAACTTTTCAAATCCCTCTCAAAATTGTTGAAATTCTCTTGAAGCTTTTAAAATTCTCTCTAGAATTTTCAAAATCCATGGCCACATGTTTACAATTTCACGTCAAAAAATTGCTAAAATTCCAGTTGAAATTTTTTCAAAGTCCCTTAAAAATTTTCCAATTTCTGTCCCAATTCTTCCCATTCCCATTGAAACTTTTCAAATCCCTCTCAAAATTGTTGAAATTCTCTTGAAGCTTTTAAAATTCTCTCTAGAATTTTCAAAATCCATGTCCACATGTTTACAATTTCACGTCAAAAAATGGCTAAAATTCCAGTTGAAATTTTTTCAAAGTCCCTTAAAAATTTTCCAATTTTTGTCCCAATTCTTCCCATTCCCATTGAAACTTTTCAAATCCCTCTCAAAAGTGTTGAAATTCTGTTGAAGCTTTTAAAATTCTCTCTAGAATTTTCAAAATCCATGTCCACATGTTTACAATTTCATGTAACAAAATGGCTAAAATTCCAGTTGAAATTTTTTCAAAGTCCCTTAAAAATTTTCCAATTTTTGTCCCAATTCTTCCCATTCCCATTGAAACTTTTCAAATCCCTCTCAAAATTGTTGAAATTCTGTTGAAGCTTTTAAAATTCTCTCTAGAATTTTCAAAATCCATGGCCACATGTTTACAATTTCACGTAACAAAATGGCTAAAATTCCAGTTGAAATTTTTTCAAAGTCCCTTAAAAATTTTCCAATTTTTGTCCCAATTCTTCCCATTCCCATTGAAACTTTTCAAATCCCTCTCAAAATTGTTGAAATTCTGTTGAAGCTTTTAAAATTCTCTCTAGAATTTTCAAAATCTGTGTCCACATGTTTACAATTTCACGTAACAAAATGGCTAAAATTCCAGTTGAAATTTTTTCAAAGTCCCTTAAAAATTTTCCAATTTTTGTCCCAATTCTTCCCATTCCCATTGAAACTTTTCAAATCCCTCTCAAAATTGTTGAAATTCTCTTGAAGCTTTTAAAATTCTCTCTAGAATTTTCAAAATCCATGGCCACATGTTTACAATTTCACGTCCAAAAATTGCTAAAATTCCAGTTGAAATTTTTTCAAAGTCCCTTAAAAATTTTCCAATTTTTGTCCCAATTCTTCCCATTCCCATTGAAACTTTTCAAATCCCTCTCAAAATTGTTGAAATTCTGTAGAAGCTTTTAAAATTCTCTCTAGAATTTTCAAAATCCATGGCCACATGTTTACAATTTCACATAAAAAAATGGCTAAAATTCCAGTTGAAATTTTTTCAAAGTCCCTTAAAAATTTTCCAATTTTTGTCCCAATTCTTCCCATTCCCATTGAAACTTTTCAAATCCCTCTCAAAATTGTTGAAATTCTCTTGAAGCTTTAAAAATTCTCTCTAGAATTTTCAAAATCCACTTCAACATGTTTACAATTTCACGTAAAAAAATTGCTAAAATTCCAGTTGAAATTTTTTCAAAGTCCCTTAAAAGTTTTCCAATTTTTGTCCCAATTCTTCCCATTCCCATTGAAACTTTTCAAAGCCCTCTCAAAATTGTAGAAATTCTCTTGAAGCTTTTAAAATTCTCTCTAGAATTTTCAAAATCCATGGCCACATGTTTACAATTTCACGTAAAAAATTGCTAAAATTCCAGTTGAAATTTTTTCAAAGTCCCTTAAAAATTTTCCAATTTTTGTCCCAATTCTTCCCATTCCCATTGAAACTTTTCAAATCCCTCTCAAAATTGTTGAAATGCTGTTGAAGCTTTTAAAATTCTCTCTAGAATTTTCAAAATCCATGTCCACATGTTTACAATTTCACATAAAAAAATGGCTAAAATTCCAGTTGAAATTTTTTCAAAGTCCCTTAAAAATTTTCCAATTTTTGTCCCAATTCTTCCCATTCCCATTGAAACTTTTCAAATCCCTCTCAAAATTGTTGAAATTCTGTTGAAGCTTTTAAAATTCTCTCTAGAATTTTCAAAATCCATGTCCACATGTTTACAATTTCACGTCAAAAAATGGCTAAAATTCCAGTTGAAATTTTTTCAAAGTCCCTTAAAAATTTTCCAATTTTTGTCCCAATTCTTCCCATTCCCATTGAAACTTTTCAAATCCCTCTCAAAATTGTTGAAATGCTGTTGAAGCTTTTAAAATTCTCTCTAGAATTTTCAAAATCCATGTCCACATGTTTACAATTTCACATAAAAAAATGGCTAAAATTCCAGTTGAAATTTTTTCAAAGTCCCTTAAAAATTTTCCAATTTTTGTCCCAATTCTTCCCATTCCCATTGAAACTTTTCAAATCCCTCTCAAAATTGTTGAAATTCTGTTGAAGCTTTTAAAATTCTCTCTAGAATTTTCAAAATCCACTTCAACATGTTTACAATTTCACGTCAAAAAATTGCTAAAATTCCAGTTGAAATTTTTTCAAAGTCCCTTAAAAATTTTCCAATTTTTGTCCCAATTCTTCCCATTCCCATTGAAACTTTTCAAATCCCTCTCAAAATTGTTGAAATTCTCTTGAAGCTTTTAAAATTCTCTCTAGAATTTTCAAAATCCATGTCCACATGTTTACAATTTCACGTCAAAAAATGGCTAAAATTCCAGTTGAAATTTTTTCAAAGTCCCTTAAAAATTTTCCAATTTTTGTCCCAATTCTTCCCATTCCCATTGAAACTTTTCAAATCCCTCTCAAAAGTGTTGAAATTCTGTTGAAGCTTTTAAAATTCTCTCTAGAATTTTCAAAATCCGTGGCCACATGTTTACAATTTCATGTAACAAAATGGCTAAAATTCCAGTTGAAATTTTTTCAAAGTCCCTTAAAAATTTTCCAATTTTTGTCCCAATTCTTCCCATTCCCATTGAAACTTTTCAAATCCCTCTCAAAATTGTTGAAATTCTGTTGAAGCTTTTAAAATTCTCTCTAGAATTTTCAAAATCCATGGCCACATGTTTACAATTTCACGTAACAAAATGGCTAAAATTCCAGTTGAAATTTTTTCAAAGTCCCTTAAAAATTTTCCAATTTTTGTCCCAATTCTTCCCATTCCCATTGAAACTTTTCAAATCCCTCTCAAAATTGTTGAAATTCTGTTGAAGCTTTTAAAATTCTCTCTAGAATTTTCAAAATCTGTGTCCACATGTTTACAATTTCACGTAACAAAATGGCTAAAATTCCAGTTGAAATTTTTCAAAGTCCCTTAAAAATTTTCCAATTTTTGTCCCAATTCTTCCCATTCCCATTGAAACTTTTCAAATCCCTCTCAAAATTGTTGAAATTCTCTTGAAGCTTTTAAAATTCTCTCTAGAATTTTCAAAATCCATGGCCACATGTTTACAATTTCACGTCCAAAAATTGCTAAAATTCCAGTTGAAATTTTTTCAAAGTCCCTTAAAAATTTTCCAATTTTTGTCCCAATTCTTCCCATTCCCATTGAAACTTTTCAAATCCCTCTCAAAATTGTTGAAATTCTCTTGAAGCTTTTAAAATTCTCTCTAGAATTTTCAAAATCCATGGCCACATGTTTACAATTTCACATAAAAAATGGCTAAAATTCCAGTTGAAATTTTTTCAAAGTCCCTTAAAAATTTTCCAATTTTTGTCCCAATTCTTCCCATTCCCATTGAAACTTTTCAAATCCCTCTCAAAATTGTTGAAATTCTCTTGAAGCTTTAAAAATTCTCTCTAGAATTTTCAAAATCCACTTCAACATGTTTACAATTTCACGTAAAAAAATTGCTAAAATTCCAGTTGAAATTTTTTCAAAGTCCCTTAAAAGTTTTCCAATTTTTGTCCCAATTCTTCCATTCCCATTGAAACTTTTCAAAGCCCTCTCAAAATTGTAGAAATTCTCTTGAAGCTTTTAAAATTCTCTCTAGAATTTTCAAAATCCATGGCCACATGTTTACAATTTCACGTAAAAAATTGCTAAAATTCCAGTTGAAATTTTTTCAAAGTCCCTTAAAAATTTTCCAATTTTGTCCCAATTCTTCCCATTCCCATTGAAACTTTTCAAATCCCTCTCAAAATTGTTGAAATTCTCTTGAAGCTTTTAAAATTCTCTCTAGAATTTTCAAAATCCATGTCCACATGTTTACAATTTCACATAAAAAAATGGCTAAAATTCCAGTTGAAATTTTTTCAAAGTCCCTTAAAAATTTTCCAATTTTTGTCCCAATTCTTCCCATTCCCATTGAAACTTTTCAAATCCCTCTCAAAATTGTTGAAATTCTGTTGAAGCTTTTAAAATTCTCTCTAGAATTTTCAAAATCCACTTCAACATGTTTACAATTTCACGTCAAAAAATTGCTAAAATTCCAGCCGAAATTTTTTCAAAGTCCCTTAAAAATTTTCCAATTTTTGTCCCAATTCTTCCCATTCCCATTGAAACTTTTCAAATCCCTCTCAAAATTGTTGAAATTCTCTTGAAGCTTTTAAAATTCTCTCTAGAATTTTCAAAATCCATGGCCACATGTTTACAATTTCACGTCAAAAAATTGCTAAAATTCCAGTTGAAATTTTTTCAAAGTCCCTTAAAAATTTTCCAATTTCTGTCCCAATTCTTCCCATTCCCATTGAAACTTTTCAAATCCCTCTCAAAATTGTTGAAATTCTCTTGAAGCTTTTAAAATTCTCTCTAGAATTTTAAAAGCTTCAAGAGAATTTCAACAATTTTGAGAGGGATTTGAAAAGTTCAAATTTTAAAGGGACTTTGAAAAATTTCCACTGGAATTTTAGCCATTTTTTTATGTGAAATTGTAAACATGTGGACATGGATTTTTGAAAATTCTAGAGAGAATTTTAAAAGCTTCAAGAGAATTTCAACAATTTTGAGAGGGATTTGAAAAGTTTCAATGGGAATGGGAAGAATTGGGACAAAAATTGGAAAATTTTGAAGGGACTTCGAAAAAATTTCAACTGGAATTTTAGCATTTTTTGACGTGAAATTGTAAACATGTGGACATGGATTTTGAAAATTCTAGAGAGAATTTTAAAAGCTTCAAGAGAATTTCAACAATTTTGAGAGGGATTTGAAAAGTTTCAATGGGAATGGGAAGAATTGGGACAAAAATTGGAAAATTTTCAAGGGACTTTGAAAAATTTGAACTGGAATTTTAGCCATTTTTTGACGTGAAATTGTAAACATGTGGACATGGATTTTGAAAATTCTAGAGAGAGAGAATTTTAAAAGCTTCAATGGAATGGGATATTGAATTTTAGCCATTTTTTGACGTGAAATTGTAAACATGTGGACA
>NW_028116886.1:0-24244 GCF_964273445.1 Streptopelia decaocto | reverse complement strand
GATTTGAAAAGTTTCAATGGGAATGGGAAGAATTGGGACAAAAATTGGAAAATTTTTAAGGGACTTTGAAAAAATTTCAACTGGAATTTTAGCCATTTTTTGACGTGAAATTGTAAACATGTGGCCATGGATTTTGAAAATTCTAGAGAGAATTTTAAAAGCTTCAACAGAATTTCAACAATTTTGAGAGGGATTTGAAAAGTTTCAATGGGAATGGGAAGAATTGGGACAAAAATTGGAAAATTTTTAAGGGACTTTGAAAAAATTTCAACTGGAATTTTAGCCATTTTTTGACGTGAAATTGTAAACATGTGGACATGGATTTTGAAAATTCTAGAGAGAATTTTAAAAGCTTCAACAGAATTTCCACAATTTTGAGAGGGATTTGAAAAGTTTCAATGGGAATGGGAAGAATTGGGACAAAAATTGGAAAATTTTTAAGGGACTTTGAAAAAATTGCAACTGGAATTTTAGCCATTTTTTGACGTGAAATTGTAAACATGTGGACATGGATTTTGAAAATTCTAGAGAGAATTTTAAAAGCTTCAACAGAATTTCAACAATTTTGAGAGGGATTTGAAAAGTTTCAATGGGAATGGGAAGAATTGGGACAAAAATTGGAAAATTTTTAAGGGACTTTGAAAAAATTTCAACTGGAATTTTAGCCATTTTTTGACGTGAAATTGTAAACATGATGAAGTGGATTTTGAAAATTCTAGAGAGAATTTTAAAAGCTTCAAGAGAATTTCAACAATTTTGAGAGGGATTTGAAAAGTTTCAATGGGAATGGGAAGAATTGGGACAAAAATTGGAAAATTTTTAAGGGACTTTGAAAAAATTTCAACTGGAATTTTAGCCATTTTTTTACGTGAAATTGTAAACATGTGGACATGGATTTTGAAAATTCTAGAGAGAATTTTAAAAGCTTCAACAGAATTTCAACAATTTTGAGAGGGATTTGAAAAGTTTCAATGGGAATGGGAAGAATTGGGACAAAAATTGGAAAATTTTTAAGGGACTTTGAAAAATTTCAACTGGAATTTTAGCCTTTTTTTATGTGAAATTGTAAACATGTGGACATGGATTTTGAAAATTCTAGAGAGAATTTTAAAAGCTTCAACAGAATTTCAACAATTTTGAGAGGGATTTGAAAAGTTTCAATGGGAATGGGAAGAATTGGGACAAAAATTGGAAAATTTTTCAGGGACTTTGACAAAATTTCAACTGGAATTTTAGCCATTTTTTGACGTGAAATTGTAAACATGTGGACATGGATTTTGAAAATTCTAGAGAGAATTTTAAAAGCTTCAAGAGAATTTCAACAATTTTGAGAGGGATTTGAAAAGTTTCAATGGGAATGGGAAG
This sequence comes from Streptopelia decaocto, assembly GCF_964273445.1. Lineage (NCBI taxonomy): Eukaryota > Metazoa > Chordata > Aves > Columbiformes > Columbidae > Streptopelia > Streptopelia decaocto. The sequence continues at coordinate 22,879 of NW_028116886.1, read as the reverse complement.
AATTGGGACAAAAATTGGAAAATTTTTAAGGGACTTTGAAAAAATTTCAACTGGAATTTTAGCAATTTTTTCACGTGAAATTGTAAACATGTGGCCATGGATTTTGAAAATTCTAGAGAGAATTTTAAAAGCTTCAACAGAATTTCAACAATTTTGAGAGGGATTTGAAAAGTTTCAATGGGAATGGGAAGAATTGGGACGAAAATTGGAAAATTTTTAAGGGACTTTGAAAAAATTTCAACTGGAATTTTAGCAATTTTGACGTGAAATTGTAAACATTTTGAAGTGGATTTTGAAAATTCTAGAGAGAAGTTTCAAACTTTCAATAGGATTTCAACAGTTTTGAGAGGGATTTGAAAAGTTTCAATGGGAATGGGAAGAATTGGGACAAAAATTGGAAAATTTTTAAGGGACTTTGAAAATATTTCAACTGGAATTTTAGCCATTTTTTTATGTGAAATTGTAAACATGTGGACATGGATTTTGAAAATTCTAGAGAGAATTTTAAAAGCTTCAACAGAATTTCCACAATTTTGAGAGGGATTTGAAAAGTTTCAATGGGAATGGGAAGAATTGGGACAAAAATTGGAAATTTTTAAGGGACTTTGAAAATTTCAACCTGGAATTTTAGCAATTTTGACGTGAAATTGTAAACATGTGGACATGGATTTTGAAAATTCTAGAGAGAATTTTAAAAGCTTCAACAGAATTTCAACAATTTGGAGAGGGATTTGAAAAGTTTCAATGGGAATGGGAAGAATTGGGACAAAAATTGGAAAATTTTTAAGGGACTTTGAAAAAATTTCAACTGGAATTTTAGCCATTTTTTGACGTGAAATTGTAAACATGTGGACATGGATTTTGAAAATTCTAGAGAGAATTTTAAAAGCTTCAACAGAATTTCAACAATTTTGAGAGGGACTTCAAAAGTTTCAATGGGAATGGGAAGAATTGGGACAAAAATTGGAAAATTTTTAAGGGACTTTGAAAAAATTTCAACTGGAATTTTAGCAATTTTTTGACGTGAAATTGTAAACATGTGGCCATGGATTTTGAAAATTCTAGAGAGAATTTTAAAAGCTTCAAGAGAATTTCAACAATTTGGAGAGGGATTTGAAAAGTTTCAATGGGAATGGGAAGAATTGGGACGAAAATTGGAAAATTTTTAAGGGACTTTGAAAAAATTGCAACTGGAATTTTAGCAATTTTGATGTGAAATTGTAAACATGTTGAAGTGGATTTTGAAAATTCTAGAGAGAATTTTAAAAGCTTCAACAGAATTTCAACAGTTTTGAGAAGGATTTGAAAAGTTTCAATGGGAATGGGAAGAATTGAGACGAAAATTGGAAAGTTTTTAAGGGACTTTGAAAAAATTTCAACTGGCATTTTAGCAATTTTGACGTGAAAATGTAGACATGTTGAAGTGGATTTTGAAAATTCTAGAGAGAAGTTTCAAACTTTCAACAGGATTTCCAAAATTTTGAGAGGGATTTGAAGAGTTTCAATGGGAATGGGAAGAATTGGGACAAAAATTGGAAAATTTTTCAGGGACTTTGAAAAAATTTCAACTGGAATTTTAGCCATTTTTTGACGTGAAATTATAAACATGTGGACATGGATTTTGAAAATTCTAGAGAGAATTTTAAAAGCTTCAACAGAATTTCCACAATTTTGAGAGGGATTTGAAAAGTTTCAATGGGAATGGGAAGAATTGGGACAAAAATTGGAAAATTTTTCAGGGACTTTGAAAAAATTTCAACTGGAATTTTATCAATTTTTTGACGTGAAATTGTAAACATGTGGACATGGATTTTGAAAATTCTAGAGAGAATTTTAAAAGCTTCAACAGAATTTCAACAATTTTGAGAGGGATTTGAAAAGTTTCAATGGGAATGGGAAGAATTGGGACAAAAATTGGAAAATTTTTCAGGGACTTTGAAAAAATTTCAACTGGAATTTTAGCCATTTTTTTATGTGAAATTGTAAACATGTGGACATGGATTTTGAAAATTCTAGAGAGAATTTTAAAAGCTTCAAGAGAATTTCAACAATTTTGAGAGGGATTTGAAAAGTTTCAATGGGAATGGGAAGAATTGGGACAAAAATTGGAAAATTTTTAAGGGACTTTGAAAAAATTTCAACTGGAATTTTAGCCATTTTTTGGCGTGAAATTGTAAACATGTGGACATGGATTTTGAAAATTCTAGAGAGAATTTTAAAAGCTTCAAGAGAATTTCAACAATTTTGAGAGGGATTTGAAAAGTTTCAATGGGAATGGGAAGAATTGGGACAAAAATGGGAAAATTTTTAAGGGACTTTGAAAAAATTTCAACTGGAATTTTAGCCATTTTTTGACGTGAAATTGTAAACATGTGGACATGGATTTTGAAAATTCTAGAGAGAATTTTAAAAGCTTCAAGAGAATTTCAACAATTTTGAGAGGGATTTGAAAAGTTTCAATGGGAATGGGAAGAATTGGGACAAAAATTGGAAAATTTTTAAGGGACTTTGAAAAAATTTCAACTGGAATTTTAGCCATTTTTTGACGTGAAATTGTAAACATGTGGACATGGATTTTGAAAATTCTAGAGAGAATTTTAAAAGCTTCAAGAGAATTTCAACAATTTTGAGAGGGATTTGAAAAGTTTCAATGGGAATGGGAAGAATTGGGACAAAAATTGGAAAATTTTTAAGGGACTTTGAAAAAATTTCAACTGGAATTTTAGCCATTTTTTGACGTGAAATTGTAAACATGTGGACATGGATTTTGAAAATTCTAGAGAGAATTTTAAAAGCTTCAACAGAATTTCAACAATTTTGAGAGGGATTTGAAAAGTTTCAATGGGAATGGGAAGAATTGGGGCAAAAATTGGAAAATTTTTCAGGGACTTTGAAAAAATTTCAACTGGAATTTTAGCCATTTTTTGACGTGAAATTGTAAACATGTGGACATGGATTTTGAAAATTCTAGAGAGAATTTTAAAAGCTTCAACAGAATTTCCACAATTTTGAGAGGGACTTGAAAAGTTTCAATGGGAATGGGAAGAATTGGGACAAAAATTGGAAAATTTTTAAGGGACTTTGAAAAAATTTCAACTGGAATTTTAGCAATTTTGACGTGAAATTGTAAACATGTTGAAGTGGATTTTGAAAATTCTAGAGAGAATTTTAAAAGCTTCAACAGAATTTCAACAATTTTGAGAGGGATTTGAAAAGTTTCAATGGGAATGGGAAGAATTGGGACAAAAATTGGAAAATTTTTCAGGGACTTTGAAAAAATTTCAACTGGAATTTTAGCCATTTTTTGACGTGAAATTGTAAACATGTGGACATGGATTTTGAAAATTCTAGAGAGAATTTTAAAAGCTTCAAGAGAATTTCAACAATTTTGAGAGGGATTTGAAAAGTTTCAATGGGAATGGGAAGAATTGGGACAAAAATTGGAAAATTTTTAAGGGACTTTGAAAAAATTTCAACTGGAATTTTAGCATTTTTTTTTACGTGAAATTGTAAACATGTGGACATGGATTTTGAAAATTCTAGAGAGAATTTTAAAAGCTTCAAGAGAATTTCAACAATTTTGAGAGGGATTTGAAAAGTTTCAATGGGAATGGGAAGAATTGGGACAAAAATTGGAAAATTTTTAAGGGACTTTGAAAAAATTTCAACTGGAATTTTAGCAATTTTTTCACGTGAAATTGTAAACATGTGGCCATGGATTTTGAAAATTCTAGAGAGAATTTTAAAAGCTTCAACAGAATTTCAACAATTTTGAGAGGGATTTGAAAAGTTTCAATGGGAATGGGAAGAATTGGGACGAAAATTGGAAAATTTTTCAGGGACTTTGAAAAAATTTCAACTGGAATTTTAGCAATTTTGACGTGAAATTGTAAACATTTTGAAGTGGATTTTGAAAATTCTAGAGAGAAGTTTCAAACTTTCAATAGGATTTCAACAGTTTTGAGAGGGATTTGAAAAGTTTCAATGGGAATGGGAAGAATTGGGACAAAAATTGGAAAATTTTTAAGGGACTTTGAAAATATTTCAACTGGAATTTTAGCCATTTTTTTATGTGAAATTGTAAACATGTGGACATGGATTTTGAAAATTCTAGAGAGAATTTTAAAAGCTTCAACAGAATTTCCACAATTTTGAGAGGGATTTGAAAAGTTTCAATGGGAATGGGAAGAATTGGGACAAAAATTGGAAAATTTTTAAGGGACTTTGAAAAAATTTCAACTGGAATTTTAGCAATTTTGACGTGAAATTGTAAACATGTGGACATGGATTTTGAAAATTCTAGAGAGAATTTTAAAAGCTTCAACAGAATTTCAACAATTTGGAGAGGGATTTGAAAAGTTTCAATGGGAATGGGAAGAATTGGGACAAAAATTGGAAAATTTTTAAGGGACTTTGAAAAAATTTCAACTGGAATTTTAGCCATTTTTTGACGTGAAATTGTAAACATGTTGAAGTGGATTTTGAAAATTCTAGAGAGAATTTTAAAAGCTTCAAGAGAATTTCAACAATTTTGAGAGGGATTTGAAAAGTTTCAATGGGAATGGGAAGAATTGGGACGAAAATTGGAAAATTTTTAAGGGACTTTGAAAAAATTGCAACTGGAATTTTAGCAATTTTGATGTGAAATTGTAAACATGTTGAAGTGGATTTTGAAAATTCTAGAGAGAATTTTAAAAGCTTCAACAGAATTTCAACAGTTTTGAGAAGGATTTGAAAAGTTTCAATGGGAATGGGAAGAATTGAGACGAAAATTGGAAAGTTTTTAAGGGACTTTGAAAAAATTTCAACTGGCATTTTAGCAATTTTGACGTGAAAATGTAGACATGTTGAAGTGGATTTTGAAAATTCTAGAGAGAAGTTTCAAACTTTCAACAGGATTTCCAAAATTTTGAGAGGGATTTGAAGAGTTTCAATGGGAATGGGAAGAATTGGGACAAAAATTGGAAAATTTTTCAGGGACTTTGAAAAAATTTCAACTGGAATTTTAGCAATTTTGACGTGAAATTGTAAACATGTGGACATGGATTTTGAAAATTCTAGAGAGAATTTTAAAAGCTTCAACAGAATTTCAACAATTTTGAGAGGGACTTCAAAAGTTTCAATGGGAATGGGAAGAATTGGGACAAAAATTGGAAAATTTTTAAGGGACTTTGAAAAAATTTCAACTGGAATTTTAGCAATTTTTTGACGTGAAATTGTAAACATGTGGCCATGGATTTTGAAAATTCTAGAGAGAATTTTAAAAGCTTCAACAGAATTTCAACAATTTGGAGAGGGATTTGAAAAGTTTCAATGGGAATGGGAAGAATTGGGACAAAAATTGGAAAATTTTTAAGGGACTTTGAAAAAATTTCAACTGGAATTTTAGCCATTTTTTGACGTGAAATTGTAAGCATGTGGACATGGATTTTGAAAATTCTAGAGAGAATTTTAAAAGCTTCAAGAGAATTTCAACAATTTTGAGAGGGATTTGAAAAGTTTCAATGGGAATGGGAAGAATTGGGACAAAAATTGGAAAATTTTTCAGGGACTTTGAAAAAATTTCAACTGGAATTTTAGCCATTTTTTGACGTGAAATTATAAACATGTGGACATGGATTTTGAAAATTCTAGAGAGAATTTTAAAAGCTTCAACAGAATTTCAACAATTTGGAGAGGGATTTGAAAAGTTTCAATGGGAATGGGAAGAATTGGGACAAAAATTGGAAAATTTTTAAGGGACTTTGAAAAAATTTCAACTGGAATTTTAGCAATTTTTTTATGTGAAATTATAAACATGTGGACATGGATTTTGAAAATTCTAGAGAGAATTTTAAAAGCTTCAACAGAATTTCCACAATTTTGAGAGGGATTTGAAAAGTTTCAATGGGAATGGGAAGAATTGGGACAAAAATTGGAAAATTTTTCAGGGACTTTGAAAAAATTTCAACTGGAATTTTATCAATTTTTTGACGTGAAATTGTAAACATGTGGACATGGATTTTGAAAATTCTAGAGAGAATTTTAAAAGCTTCAACAGAATTTCAACAATTTTGAGAGGGATTTGAAAAGTTTCAATGGGAATGGGAAGAATTGGGACAAAAATTGGAAAATTTTTCAGGGACTTTGAAAAAATTTCAACTGGAATTTTAGCAATTTTTTTATGTGAAATTATAAACATGTGGACATGGATTTTGAAAATTCTAGAGAGAATTTTAAAAGCTTCAAGAGAATTTCAACAATTTTGAGAGGGATTTGAAAAGTTTCAATGGGAATGGGAAGAATTGGGACAAAAATTGGAAAATTTTGAAGGGACTTTGAAAAAATTTCAACTGGAATTTTAGCCATTTTTTGGCGTGAAATTGTAAACATGTGGACATGGATTTTGAAAATTCTAGAGAGAATTTTAAAAGCTTCAAGAGAATTTCAACAATTTTGAGAGGGATTTGAAAAGTTTCAATGGGAATGGGAAGAATTGGGACAAAAATGGGAAAATTTTTAAGGGACTTTGAAAAAATTTCAACTGGAATTTTAGCCATTTTTTGACGTGAAATTGTAAACATGTGGACATGGATTTTGAAAATTCTAGAGAGAATTTTAAAAGCTTCAAGAGAATTTCAACAATTTTGAGAGGGATTTGAAAAGTTTCAATGGGAATGGGAAGAATTGGGACAAAAATTGGAAAATTTTTAAGGGACTTTGAAAAAATTTCAACTGGAATTTTAGCCATTTTTTGACGTGAAATTGTAAACATGTGGACATGGATTTTGAAAATTCTAGAGAGAATTTTAAAAGCTTCAAGAGAATTTCAACAATTTTGAGAGGGATTTGAAAAGTTTCAATGGGAATGGGAAGAATTGGGACAAAAATTGGAAAATTTTTAAGGGACTTTGAAAAAATTTCAACTGGAATTTTAGCCATTTTTTGACGTGAAATTGTAAACATGTGGACATGGATTTTGAAAATTCTAGAGAGAATTTTAAAAGCTTCAACAGAATTTCAACAATTTTGAGAGGGATTTGAAAAGTTTCAATGGGAATGGGAAGAATTGGGGCAAAAATTGGAAAATTTTTCAGGGACTTTGAAAAAATTTCAACTGGAATTTTAGCCATTTTTTGACGTGAAATTGTAAACATGTGGACATGGATTTTGAAAATTCTAGAGAGAATTTTAAAAGCTTCAACAGAATTTCCACAATTTTGAGAGGGACTTGAAAAGTTTCAATGGGAATGGGAAGAATTGGGACAAAAATTGGAAAATTTTTAAGGGACTTTGAAAAAATTTCAACTGGAATTTTAGCAATTTTGACGTGAAATTGTAAACATGTTGAAGTGGATTTTGAAAATTCTAGAGAGAATTTTAAAAGCTTCAACAGAATTTCAACAATTTTGAGAGGGATTTGAAAAGTTTCAATGGGAATGGGAAGAATTGGGACAAAAATTGGAAAATTTTTCAGGGACTTTGAAAAAATTTCAACTGGAATTTTAGCCATTTTTTGACGTGAAATTGTAAACATGTGGACATGGATTTTGAAAATTCTAGAGAGAATTTTAAAAGCTTCAAGAGAATTTCAACAATTTTGAGAGGGATTTGAAAAGTTTCAATGGGAATGGGAAGAATTGGGACAAAAATTGGAAAATTTTTAAGGGACTTTGAAAAAATTTCAACTGGAATTTTAGCATTTTTTTTTACGTGAAATTGTAAACATGTGGACATGGATTTTGAAAATTCTAGAGAGAATTTTAAAAGCTTCAACAGAATTTCAACAATTTTGAGAGGGATTTGAAAAGTTTCAATGGGAATGGGAAGAATTGGGGCAAAAATTGGAAAATTTTTCAGGGACTTTGAAAAAATTTCAACTGGAATTTTAGCCATTTTTTGACATGAAATTGTAAACATGTGGACATGGATTTTGAAAATTCTAGAGAGAATTTTAAAAGCTTCAACAGAATTTCAACAGTTTTGAGAGGGATCTGAATAGTTTCAATGGGAATGGGAAGAATTGGGACGAAAATTGGAAAATTTTGAAGGGACTTTGAAAAAATTTCAACTGGAATTTTAGCAATTTTGACGTGAAATTGTAAACATGTGGACATGGATTTTGAAAATTCTAGAGAGAATTTTAAAAGCTTCAACAGAATTTCAACAATTTTGAGAGGGATTTGAAAAGTTTCAATGGGAATGGGAAGAATTGGGACAAAAATTGGAAAATTTTTCAGGGACTTTGACAAAATTTCAACTGGAATTTTAGCCATTTTTTGAAGTGAAATTGTAAACATGTGGACATGGATTTTGAAAATTCTGGAGAGAATTTTAAAAGCTTCAACAGAATTTCAACAATTTTGAGAGGGATTTGAAAAGTTTCAATGGGAATGGGAAGAATTGGGACAAAAATTGGAAAATTTTTAAGGGACTTTGAAAAAATTTCAACTGGAATTTTAGCCATTTTTTTATGTGAAATTGTAAACATGTGGACATGGATTTTGAAAATTCTAGAGAGAATTTTAAAAGCTTCAAGAGAATTTCAACAATTTTGAGAGGGATTTGAAAAGTTTCAATGGGAATGGGAAGAATTGGGACAAAAATTGGAAAATTTTTAAGGGACTTTGAAAAAATTGCAACTGGAATTTTAGCCATTTTTTGACGTGAAATTGTAAACATGTGGACATGGATTTTGAAAATTCTAGAGAGAATTTTAAAAGCTTCAACAGAATTTCAACAATTTTGAGAGGGATTTGAAAAGTTTCAATGGGAATGGGAAGAATTGGGACAAAAATTGGAAAATTTTTAAGGGACTTTGAAAAAATTGCAACTGGAATTTTAGCCATTTTTTGACGTGAAATTGTAAACATGTGGCCATGGATTTTGAAAATTCTAGAGAGAATTTTAAAAGCTTCAAGAGAATTTCCACAATTTTGAGAGGGATTTGAAAAGTTTCAATGGGAATGGGAAGAATTGGGACGAAAATTGGAAAATTTTTAAGGGACTTTGAAAAAATTTCAACTGGAATTTTAGCAATTTTTTGACGTGAAATTGTAAACATGTGGACATGGATTTTGAAAATTCTAGAGAGAATTTTAAAAGCTTCAACAGAATTTCAACAGTTTTGAGAGGGATCTGAATAGTTTCAATGGGAATGGGAAGAATTGGGACGAAAATTGGAAAATTTTGAAGGGACTTTGAAAAAATTTCAACTGGAATTTTAGCAATTTTGACGTGAAATTGTAAACATGTGGACATGGATTTTGAAAATTCTAGAGAGAATTTTAAAAGCTTCAACAGAATTTCAACAATTTTGAGAGGGATTTGAAAAGTTTCAATGGGAATGGGAAGAATTGGGACAAAAATTGGAAAATTTTTCAGGGACTTTGACAAAATTTCAACTGGAATTTTAGCCATTTTTTGAAGTGAAATTGTAAACATGTGGACATGGATTTTGAAAATTCTGGAGAGAATTTTAAAAGCTTCAACAGAATTTCAACAATTTTGAGAGGGATTTGAAAAGTTTCAATGGGAATGGGAAGAATTGGGACAAAAATTGGAAAATTTTTAAGGGACTTTGAAAAAATTTCAACTGGAATTTTAGCCATTTTTTTATGTGAAATTGTAAACATGTGGACATGGATTTTGAAAATTCTAGAGAGAATTTTAAAAGCTTCAAGAGAATTTCAACAATTTTGAGAGGGATTTGAAAAGTTTCAATGGGAATGGGAAGAATTGGGACAAAAATTGGAAAATTTTTAAGGGACTTTGAAAAAATTGCAACTGGAATTTTAGCCATTTTTTGACGTGAAATTGTAAACATGTGGACATGGATTTTGAAAATTCTAGAGAGAATTTTAAAAGCTTCAACAGAATTTCAACAATTTTGAGAGGGATTTGAAAAGTTTCAATGGGAATGGGAAGAATTGGGACAAAAATTGGAAAATTTTTAAGGGACTTTGAAAAAATTTCAACTGGAATTTTAGCCATTTTTTGACGTGAAATTGTAAACATGTGGCCATGGATTTTGAAAATTCTAGAGAGAATTTTAAAAGCTTCAAGAGAATTTCCACAATTTTGAGAGGGATTTGAAAAGTTTCAATGGGAATGGGAAGAATTGGGACAAAAATTGGAAAATTTTTAAGGGACTTTGAAAAAATTTCAACTGGAATTTTAGCATTTTTTGACGTGAAATTGTAAACATGTGGACATGGATTTTGAAAATTCTAGAGAGAATTTTAAAAGCTTCAAGAGAATTTCAACAATTTTGAGAGGGATTTGAAAAGTTTCAATGGGAATGGGAAGAATTGGGACAAAAATTGGAAAATTTTGAAGGGACTTTGAAAAAATTTCAACTGGAATTTTAGCCATTTTTTGACGTGAAGTTGTAAACATGTGGACATGGATTTTGAAAATTCTAGAGAGAATTTTAAAAGCTTCAAGAGAATTTCAACAATTTGGAGAGGGATTTGAAAAGTTTCAATGGGAATGGGAAGAATTGGGACGAAAATTGGAAAATTTTTAAGGGACTTTGAAAAAATTTCAACTGGAATTTTAGCAATTTTTTGACGTGAAATTGTAAACATGTGGCCATGGATTTTGAAAATTCTAGAGAGAATTTTAAAAGCTTCAACAGAATTTCCACAGTTTTGAGAGGGATTTGAAAAGTTTCAATGGGAATGGGAAGAATTGGGACAAAAATTGGAAAATTTTTAAGGGACTTTGAAAAAATTGCAACTGGAATTTTAGCAATTTTGATGTGAAATTGTAAACATGTTGAAGTGGATTTTGAAAATTCTAGAGAGAATTTTAAAAGCTTCAACAGAATTTCAACAGTTTTGAGAAGGATTTGAAAAGTTTCAATGGGAATGGGAAGAATTGAGACGAAAATTGGAAAGTTTTTAAGGGACTTTGAAAAAATTTCTACTGGCATTTTAGCAATTTTGACGTGAAAATGTAGACATGTTGAAGTGGATTTTGAAAATTCTAGAGAGAAGTTTCAAACTTTCAACAGGATTTCAACAATTTTGAGAGGGATTTGAAAAGTTTCAATGGGAATGGGAAGAATTGGGACAAAAATTGGAAAATTTTTAAGGGACTTTGTAAAACTTTCAACTGGAATTTTAGCCATTTTTTTATGTGAAATTGTAAACATGTGGCCATGGATTTTGAAAATTCTAGAGAGAATTTTAAAAGATTCAACAGAATTTCAACAATTTTGAGAGGGATTTGAAAAGTTTCAATGGGAATGGGAAGAATTGGGACAAAAATTGGAAAATTTTTAAGGGACTTTGAAAAAATTTCAACTGGAATTTTAGCCATTTTTTGACGTGAAATTGTAAACATGTGGACATGGATTTTGAAAATTCTAGAGAGAATTTTAAAAGCTTCAAGAGAATTTCAGCAATTTTGAGAGGGATTTGAAAAGTTTCAATGGGAATGGGAAGAATTGGGACAAAAATTGGAAAATTTTTAAGGGACTTTGAAAAAATTTCAACTGGAATTTTAGCCATTTTTTGACGTGAAATTGTAAACATGTGGCCATGGATTTTGAAAATTCTAGAGAGAATTTTAAAAGCTTCAACAGAATTTCAACAATTTTGAGAGGGATTTGAAAAGTTTCAATGGGAATGGGAAGAATTGGGACAAAAATTGGAAAATTTTTAAGGGACTTTGAAAAAATTTCAACTGGAATTTTAGCCATTTTTTGACGTGAAATTGTAAACATGTGGACATGGATTTTGAAAATTCTAGAGAGAATTTTAAAAGCTTCAACAGAATTTCCACAATTTTGAGAGGGACTTCAAAAGTTTCAATGGGAATGGGAAGAATTGGGACAAAAATTGGAAAATTTTGAAGGGACTTTGAAAAAATTTCAACTGGAATTCTAGCAATTTTTTATGTGAAATTGTAAACATGTGGACATGGATTTTGAAAATTCTAGAGAGAATTTTAAAAGCTTCAACAGAATTTCAACAATTTTGAGAGGGATTTGAAAAGTTTCAATGGGAATGGGAAGAATTGGGGCAAAAATTGGAAAATTTTTAAGGGACTTTGAAAAAATTTCAACTGGAATTTTCCAATTTTTTGACGTGAAATTGTAAACATGTGGACATGGATTTTGAAAATTCTAGAGAGAATTTTAAAAGCTTCAACAGAATTTCAACAATTTTGAGAGGGATTTGAAAAGTTTCAATGGGAATGGGAAGAATTGGGACAAAAATTGGAAAATTTTTAAGGGACTTTGAAAAAATTTCAACTGGAATTTTAGCATTTTTTTTTACGTGAAATTGTAAACATGTGGACATGGATTTTGAAAATTCTAGAGAGAATTTTAAAAGCTTCAAGAGAATTTCAACAATTTTGAGAGGGATTTGAAAAGTTTCAATGGGAATGGGAAGAATTGGGACAAAAATTGGAAAATTTTTAAGGGACTTTGAAAAAATTTCAACTGGAATTTTAGCCATTTTTTGACGTGAAATTGTAAACATGTGGACATGGATTTTGAAAATTCTAGAGAGAATTTTAAAAGCTTTAACAGAATTTCAACAATTTTGAGAGGGATTTGAAAAGTTTCAATGGGAATGGGAAGAATTGGGACAAAAATTGGAAAATTTTTAAGGGACTTTGAAAAAATTTCAACTGGAATTTTAGCCATTTTTTGACGTGAAATTGTAAACATGTGGACATGGATTTTGAAAATTCTAGGGAGAATTTTAAAAGCTTCAACAGAATTTCCACAATTTTGAGAGGGATTTGAAAAGTTTCAATGGGAATGGGAAGAATTGGGGCAAAAATTGGAAAATTTTTAAGGGACTTTGAAAAAATTTCAACTGGAATTTTAGCCATTTTTTGACGTGAAATTGTAAACATGTGGACATGGATTTTGAAAATTCTAGAGAGAATTTTAAAAGCTTCAAGAGAATTTCAACAATTTTGAGAGGGATTTGAAAAGTTTCAATGGGAATGGGAAGAATTGGGACAAAAATTGGAAAATTTTTAAGGGACTTTGAAAAAATTTCAACTGGAATTTTAGCCATTTTTTGACGTGAAATTGTAAACATGTGGCCATGGATTTTGAAAATTCTAGAGAGAATTTTAAAAGCTTCAACAGAATTTCAACAATTTGGAGAGGGATTTGAAAAGTTTCAATGGGAATGGGAAGAATTGGGACAAAAATTGGAAAATTTTTAAGGGACTTTGAAAAAATTGCAACTGGAATTTTAGCCATTTTTTGACGTGAAATTGTAAACATGTGGACATGGATTTTGAAAATTCTAGAGAGAATTTTAAAAGCTTCAAGAGAATTTCAACAATTTTGAGAGGGATTTGAAAAGTTTCAATGGGAATGGGAAGAATTGGGACAAAAATTGGAAAATTTTTAAGGGACTTTGAAAAAATTTCAACTGGAATTTTAGCCATTTTTTGACGTGAAATTGTAAACATGTGGACATGGATTTTGAAAATTCTAGAGAGAATTTTAAAAGCTTCAACAGAATTTCAACAATTTTGCGAGGGATTTGAAAAGTTTCAATGGGAATGGGAAGAATTGGGACGAAAATTGGAAAATTTTTAAGGGACTTTGAAAAAATTTCAACTGGAATTTTAGCAATTTTTTGACGTGAAATTGTAAACATGTGGACATGGATTTTGAAAATTCTAGAGAGAATTTTAAAAGCTTCAACAGAATTTCAACAGTTTTGAGAGGGATCTGAATAGTTTCAATGGGAATGGGAAGAATTGGGACGAAAATTGGAAAATTTTGAAGGGACTTTGACAAAATTTCAACTGGAATTTTAGCCATTTTTTGAAGTGAAATTGTAAACATGTGGACATGGATTTTGAAAATTCTAGAGAGAATTTTAAAAGCTTCAACAGAATCTCCACAATTTTGAGAGGGATTTGAAAAGTTTCAATGGGAATGGGAAGAATTGGGACAAAAATTGGAAAATTTTTCAGGAACTTTGAAAAAATTTCAACTGGAATTTTAGCAATTTTTTGACGTGAAATTGTAAACATGTGGACATGGATTTTGAAAATTCTAGAGAGAATTTTAAAAGCTTCAACAGAATTTCCACAATTTTGAGAGGGACTTGAAAAGTTTCAATGGGAATGGGAAGAATTGGGACAAAAATTGGAAAATTTTTAAGGGACTTTGAAAAAATTTCAACTGGAATTTTAGCAATCTTTTGACGTGAAATTGTAAACATGTGGACATGGATTTTGAAAATTCTAGAGAGAATTTTAAAAGCTTCAACAGAATTTCAACAGTTTTGAGAGGGATCTGAATAGTTTCAATGGGAATGGGAAGAATTGGGACGAAAATTGGAAAATTTTTAAGGGACTTTGACAAAATTTCAACTGGAATTTTAGCAATTTTTTGACGTGAAATTGTAAACATGTGGACATGGATTTTGAAAATTCTAGAGAGAATTTTAAAAGCTTCAAGAGAATTTCCACAATTTTGAGAGGGATTTGAAAAGTTTCAATGGGAATGGGAAGAATTGGGACGAAAATTGGAAAATTTTTAAGGGACTTTGAAAAAATGTCAACTGGAATTTTAGCAATTTTGATGTGAAATTGTAAACATGTGGACATGGATTTTGAAAATTCTAGAGAGAATTTTAAAAGCTTCAACAGAATTTCAACAGTTTTGAGAGGGATTTGAAAAGTTTCAATGGGAATGGGAAGAATTGGGACAAAAATTGGAAAATTTTTAAGGGACTTTGAAAAAATTGCAACTGGAATTTTAGCAATTTTTTGACGTGAAATTGTAAACATGTGGACATGGATTTTGAAAATTCTAGAGAGAATTTTAAAAGCTTCAACAGAATTTCAACAGTTTTGAGAGGGATCTGAATAGTTTCAATGGGAATGGGAAGAATTGGACGAAAATTGGAAAATTTTGAAGGGACTTTGAAAAAATTTCAACTGGAATTTTAGCAATTTTGACGTGAAATTGTAAACATGTGGACATGGATTTTGAAAATTCTAGAGAGAATTTTAAAAGCTTCAAGAGAATTTCAACAATTTTGAGAGGGATTTGAAAAGTTTCAATGGGAATGGGAAGAATTGGGACAAAAATTGGAAAATTTTTCAGGGACTTTGACAAAATTTCAACTGGAATTTTAGCCATTTTTTGACGTGAAATTGTAAACATGTGGACATGGATTTTGAAAATTCTAGAGAGAATTTTAAAAGCTTCAACAGAATTTCCACAATTTTGAGAGGGATTTGAAAAGTTTCAATGGGAATGGGAAGAATTGGGACAAAAATTGGAAAATTTTTCAGGAACTTTGAAAAAATTTCAACTGGAATTTTAGCCATTTTTTGACGTGAAATTGTAAACATGTGGACATGGATTTTGAAAATTCTAGAGAGAATTTTAAAAGCTTCAACAGAATTTCCACAATTTTGAGAGGGACTTGAAAAGTTTCAATGGGAATGGGAAGAATTGGGACAAAAATTGGAAAATTTTTAAGGGACTTTGAAAAAATTTCAACTGGAATTTTAGCAATCTTTTGACGTGAAATTGTAAACATGTGGACATGGATTTTGAAAATTGTAGAAAGAATTTTAAAAGCTTCAACAGAATTTCAACAGTTTTGAGAGGGATCTGAATAGTTTCAATGGGAATGGGAAGAATTGGGACGAAAATTGGAAAATTTTTAAGGGACTTTGACAAAATTTCAACTGGAATTTTAGCAATTTTTTGACGTGAAATTGTAAACATGTGGACATGGATTTTGAAAATTCTAGAGAGAATTTTAAAAGCTTCAAGAGAATTTCCACAATTTTGAGAGGGATTTGAAAAGTTTCAATGGGAATGGGAAGAATTGGGACGAAAATTGGAAAATTTTTAAGGGACTTTGAAAAAATGTCAACTGGAATTTTAGCAATTTTGATGTGAAATTGTAAACATGTGGACATGGATTTTGAAAATTCTAGAGAGAATTTTAAAAGCTTCAACAGAATTTCAACAGTTTTGAGAGGGATTTGAAAAGTTTCAATGGGAATGGGAAGAATTGGGACAAAAATTGGAAAATTTTTAAGGGACTTTGAAAATATTTCAACTGGAATTTTAGCCATTTTTTTATGTGAAATTGTAAACATGTGGACATGGATTTTGAAAATTCTAGAGAGAATTTTAAAAGCTTCAACAGAATTTCAACAATTTTGAGAGGGATTTGAAAAGTTTCAATGGGAATGGGAAGAATTGGGACAAAAATTGGAAAATTTTTAAGGGACTTTGAAAAAATTGCAACTGGAATTTTAGCAATTTTTTGACGTGAAATTGTAAACATGTGGACATGGATTTTGAAAATTCTAGAGAGAATTTTAAAAGCTTCAAGAGAATTTCAACAATTTTGAGAGGGATTTGAAAAGTTTCAATGGGAATGGGAAGAATTGGGACGAAAATTGGAAAATTTTTAAGGGACTTTGAAAAAATGTCAACTGGAATTTTAGCAATTTTGATGTGAAATTGTAAACATGTGGACATGGATTTTGAAAATTCTAGAGAGAATTTTAAAAGCTTCAACAGAATTTCAACAGTTTTGAGAGGGATTTGAAAAGTTTCAATGGGAATGGGAAGAATTGGGACAAAAATTGGAAAATTTTTAAGGGACTTTGAAAAAATTGCAACTGGAATTTTAGCAATTTTTTGACGTGAAATTGTAAACATGTGGACATGGATTTTGAAAATTCTAGAGAGAATTTTAAAAGCTTCAACAGAATTTCAACAGTTTTGAGAGGGATCTGAATAGTTTCAATGGGAATGGGAAGAATTGGACGAAAATTGGAAAATTTTGAAGGGACTTTGAAAAAATTTCAACTGGAATTTTAGCAATTTTGACGTGAAATTGTAAACATGTGGACATGGATTTTGAAAATTCTAGAGAGAATTTTAAAAGCTTCAAGAGAATTTCAACAATTTTGAGAGGGATTTGAAAAGTTTCAATGGGAATGGGAAGAATTGGGACAAAAATTGGAAAATTTTTCAGGGACTTTGACAAAATTTCAACTGGAATTTTAGCCATTTTTTGACGTGAAATTGTAAACATGTGGACATGGATTTTGAAAATTCTAGAGAGAATTTTAAAAGCTTCAACAGAATTTCCACAATTTTGAGAGGGATTTGAAAAGTTTCAATGGGAATGGGAAGAATTGGGACAAAAATTGGAAAATTTTTCAGGAACTTTGAAAAAATTTCAACTGGAATTTTAGCAATTTTTTGACGTGAAATTGTAAACATGTGGACATGGATTTTGAAAATTCTAGAGAGAATTTTAAAAGCTTCAACAGAATTTCCACAATTTTGAGAGGGACTTGAAAAGTTTCAATGGGAATGGGAAGAATTGGGACAAAAATTGGAAAATTTTTAAGGGACTTTGAAAAAATTTCAACTGGAATTTTAGCAATCTTTTGACGTGAAATTGTAAACATGTGGACATGGATTTTGAAAATTCTAGAAAGAATTTTAAAAGCTTCAACAGAATTTCAACAGTTTTGAGAGGGATCTGAATAGTTTCAATGGGAATGGGAAGAATTGGGACGAAAATTGGAAAATTTTTAAGGGACTTTGACAAAATTTCAACTGGAATTTTAGCAATTTTTTGACGTGAAATTGTAAACATGTGGACATGGATTTTGAAAATTCTAGAGAGAATTTTAAAAGCTTCAAGAGAATTTCCACAATTTTGAGAGGGATTTGAAAAGTTTCAATGGGAATGGGAAGAATTGGGACGAAAATTGGAAAATTTTTAAGGGACTTTGAAAAAATGTCAACTGGAATTTTAGCAATTTTGATGTGAAATTGTAAACATGTGGACATGGATTTTGAAAATTCTAGAGAGAATTTTAAAAGCTTCAACAGAATTTCAACAGTTTTGAGAGGGATTTGAAAAGTTTCAATGGGAATGGGAAGAATTGGGACAAAAATTGGAAAATTTTTAAGGGACTTTGAAAATATTTCAACTGGAATTTTAGCCATTTTTTTATGTGAAATTGTAAACATGTGGACATGGATTTTGAAAATTCTAGAGAGAATTTTAAAAGCTTCAACAGAATTTCAACAATTTTGAGAGGGATTTGAAAAGTTTCAATGGGAATGGGAAGAATTGGGACAAAAATTGGAAAATTTTTAAGGGACTTTGAAAAAATTGCAACTGGAATTTTAGCAATTTTTTGACGTGAAATTGTAAACATGTGGACATGGATTTTGAAAATTCTAGAGAGAATTTTAAAAGCTTCAAGAGAATTTCAACAATTTTGAGAGGGATTTGAAAAGTTTCAATGGGAATGGGAAGAATTGGGACAAAAATTGGAAAATTTTTAAGGGACTTTGAAAAAATTTCAACTGGAATTTTAGCCATTTTTTGACGTGAAATTGTAAACATGTGGCCATGGATTTTGAAAATTCTAGAGAGAATTTTAAAAGCTTCAACAGAATTTCCACAATTTTGAGAGGGATTTGAAAAGTTTCAATGGGAATGGGAAGAATTGGGACAAAAATTGGAAAATTTTTAAGGGACTTTGAAAAAATTGCAACTGGAATTTTAGCATTTTTTGACGTGAAATTGTAAACATGTGGACATGGATTTTGAAAATTCTAGAGAGAATTTTAAAAGCTTCAACAGAATTTCAACAATTTTGAGAGGGATTTGAAAAGTTTCAATGGGAATGGGAAGAATTGGGACAAAAATTGGAAAATTTTTAAGGGACTTTGAAAAAATTTCAACTGGAATTTTAGCCATTTTTTGACGTGAAATTGTAAACATGTGGACATGGATTTTGAAAATTCTAGAGAGAATTTTAAAAGCTTCAACAGAATTTCAACAATTTTGAGAGGGATTTGAAAAGTTTCAAAGGGAATGGGAAGAATTGGGACGAAAATTGGAAAATTTTTAAGGGACTTTGAAAAAATTTCAACTGGAATTTTAGCAATTTTTTGACGTGAAATTGTAAACATGTGGCCATGGATTTTGAAAATTCTAGAGAGAATTTTAAAAGCTTCAACAGAATTTCAACAGTTTTGAGAGGGATCTGAATAGTTTCAATGGGAATGGGAAGAATTGGGACGAAAATTGGAAAATTTTGAAGGGACTTTGAAAAAATTGCAACTGGAATTTTAGCAATTTTGACGTGAAATTGTAAACATGTGGACATGGATTTTGAAAATTCTAGAGAGAATTTTAAAAGCTTCAAGAGAATTTCCACAATTTTGAGAGGGATTTGAAAAGTTTCAATGGGAATGGGAAGAATTGGGACAAAAATTGGAAAATTTTTCAGGGACTTTGACAAAATTTCAACTGGAATTTTAGCCATTTTTTGAAGTGAAATTGTAAACATGTGGACATGGATTTTGAAAATTCTAGAGAGAATTTTAAAAGCTTCAACAGAATTTCCACAATTTTGAGAGGGATTTGAAAAGTTTCAATGGGAATGGGAAGAATTGGGACAAAAATTGGAAAATTTTTCAGGAACTTTGAAAAAATTTCAACTGGAATTTTAGCAATTTTTTGACGTGAAATTGTAAACATGTGGACATGGATTTTGAAAATTCTAGAGAGAATTTTAAAAGCTTCAACAGAATTTCCACAATTTTGAGAGGGACTTGAAAAGTTTCAATGGGAATGGGAAGAATTGGGACAAAAATTGGAAAATTTTTAAGGGACTTTGACAAAATTTCAACTGGAATTTTCGCAATTTTTTGACGTGAAATTGTAAACATGTGGACATGGATTTTGAAATTCTAGAGAGAATTTTAAAAGCTTCAAGAGAATTTCCACAATTTTGAGAGGGATTTGAAAAGTTTCAATGGGAATGGGAAGAATTGGGACGAAAATTGGAAAATTTTTAAGGGACTTTGAAAAAATTTCAACTGGAATTTTAGCAATTTTGATGTGAAATTGTAAACATGTGGACATGGATTTTGAAAATTCTAGAGAGAATTTTAAAAGCTTCAACAGAATTTCAACAGTTTTGAGAGGGATTTGAAAAGTTTCAATGGGAATGGGAAGAATTGGGACAAAAATTGGAAAATTTTTAAGGGACTTTGAAAATATTTCAACTGGAATTTTAGCCATTTTTTTATGTGAAATTGTAAACATGTGGACATGGATTTGAAAATTCTAGAGAGAATTTTAAAAGCTTCAACAGAATTTCAACAATTTTGAGAGGGATTTGAAAAGTTTCAATGGGAATGGGAAGAATTGGGACAAAAATTGGAAAATTTTTAAGGGACTTTGAAAAAATTGCAACTGGAATTTTAGCAATTTTTTGACGTGAAATTGTAAACATGTGGACATGGATTTTGAAAATTCTAGAGAGAATTTTAAAAGCTTCAAGAGAATTTCAACAATTTTGAGAGGGATTTGAAAAGTTTCAATGGGAATGGGAAGAATTGGGACAAAAATTGGAAAATTTTTAAGGGACTTTGAAAAAATTTCAACTGGAATTTTAGCCATTTTTTGACGTGAAATTGTAAACATGTGGACATGGATTTTGAAAATTCTAGAGAGAATTTTAAAAGCTTCAACAGAATTTCAACAGTTTTGAGAGGGATCTGAATAGTTTCAATGGGAATGGGAAGAATTGGGACGAAAATTGGAAAATTTTGAAGGGACTTTGAAAAAATTTCAACTGGAATTTTAGCAATTTTGACGTGAAATTGTAAACATGTGGACATGGATTTTGAAAATTCTAGAGAGAATTTTAAAAGCTTCAAGAGAATTTCAACAATTTTGAGAGGGATTTGAAAAGTTTCAATGGGAATGGGAAGAATTGGGACAAAAATTGGAAAATTTTTCAGGGACTTTGACAAAATTTCAACTGGAATTTTAGCCATTTTTTGAAGTGAAATTGTAAACATGTGGACATGGATTTTGAAAATTCTAGAGAGAATTTTAAAAGCTTCAACAGAATTTCAACAGTTTTGAGAGGGATCTGAATAGTTTCAATGGGAATGGGAAGAATTGGGACGAAAATTGGAAAATTTTGAAGGGACTTTGAAAAAATTTCAACTGGAATTTTAGCAATTTTGACGTGAAATTGTAAACATGTGGCCATGGATTTTGAAAATTCTAGAGAGAATTTTAAAAGCTTCAAGAGAATTTCAACAATTTTGAGAGGGATTTGAAAAGTTTCAATGGGAATGGGAAGAATTGGGACAAAAATTGGAAAATTTTTCAGGGACTTTGAAAAAATTTCAACTGGAATTTTAGCCATTTTTTGAAGTGAAATTGTAAACATGTGGACATGGATTTTGAAAATTCTAGAGAGAATTTTAAAAGCTTCAAGAGAATTTCAACAATTTGGAGAGGGATTTGAAAAGTTTCAATGGGAATGGGAAGAATTGGGACAAAAATTGGAAAATTTTTAAGGGACTTTGAAAAAATTTCAACTGGAATTTTAGCAATTTTGACGTGAAATTGTAAACATGTTGAAGTGGATTTTGAAAATTCTAGAGAGAATTTTAAAAGCTTCAACAGAATTTCCACA
Organism: Streptopelia decaocto; assembly: GCF_964273445.1. Lineage (NCBI taxonomy): Eukaryota > Metazoa > Chordata > Aves > Columbiformes > Columbidae > Streptopelia > Streptopelia decaocto. Next base: position 1,396 of record NW_028116886.1, on the reverse strand, counting down.
ATTTTGAGAGGGATTTGAAAAGTTTCAATGGGAATGGGAAGAATTGGGGCAAAAATTGGAAAATTTTTAAGGGACTTTGAAAAAATTTCAACTGGAATTTTAGCCATTTTTTGACGTGAAATTGTAAACATGTGGACATGGATTTTGAAAATTCTAGAGAGAATTTTAAAAGCTTCAACAGAATTTCCACAATTTTGAGAGGGATTTGAAAAGTTTCAATGGGAATGGGAAGAATTGGGACAAAAATTGGAAAATTTTTCAGGAACTTTGAAAAAATTTCAACTGGAATTTTAGCAATTTTTTGACGTGAAATTGTAAACATGTGGACATGGATTTTGAAAATTCTAGAGAGAATTTTAAAAGCTTCAACAGAATTTCCACAATTTTGAGAGGGACTTGAAAAGTTTCAATGGGAATGGGAAGAATTGGGACAAAAATTGGAAAATTTTTAAGGGACTTTGACAAAATTTCAACTGGAATTTTCGCAATTTTTTGACGTGAAATTGTAAACATGTGGACATGGATTTTGAAAATTCTAGAGAGAATTTTAAAAGCTTCAAGAGAATTTCCACAATTTTGAGAGGGATTTGAAAAGTTTCAATGGGAATGGGAAGAATTGGGACGAAAATTGGAAAATTTTTAAGGGACTTTGAAAAAATTTCAACTGGAATTTTAGCAATTTTGATGTGAAATTGTAAACATGTGGACATGGATTTTGAAAATTCTAGAGAGAATTTTAAAAGCTTCAACAGAATTTCAACAGTTTGAGAGGGATTTGAAAAGTTTCAATGGGAATGGGAAGAATTGGGACAAAAATTGGAAAATTTTTAAGGGACTTTGAAAATATTTCAACTGGAATTTTAGCCATTTTTTTATGTGAAATTGTAAACATGTGGACATGGATTTTGAAAATTCTAGAGAGAATTTTAAAAGCTTCAACAGAATTTCAACAATTTTGAGAGGGATTTGAAAAGTTTCAATGGGAATGGGAAGAATTGGGACAAAAATTGGAAAATTTTTAAGGGACTTTGAAAAAATTGCAACTGGAATTTTAGCAATTTTTTGACGTGAAATTGTAAACATGTGGACATGGATTTTGAAAATTCTAGAGAGAATTTTAAAAGCTTCAAGAGAATTTCAACAATTTTGAGAGGGATTTGAAAAGTTTCAATGGGAATGGGAAGAATTGGGACAAAAATTGGAAAATTTTTAAGGGACTTTGAAAAAATTTCAACTGGAATTTTAGCCATTTTTTGACGTGAAATTGTAAACATGTGGACATGGATTTTGAAAATTCTAGAGAGAATTTTAAAAGCTTCAACAGAATTTCAACAGTTTTGAGAGGGATCTGAATAGTTTCAATGGGAATGGGAAGAATTGGGACGAAAATTGGAAA
>NW_028116887.1:0-18944 GCF_964273445.1 Streptopelia decaocto | reverse complement strand
GCAGCTCTGGTTTAAAGTCTGGCTTTGGGAAGCTGGAATTGGGGTTTATCCTTAATTTCTGTGCTCAGGCACAACTGAGGAGCTCTGGTTTAAAGTCAGGCTTTGGAGGCTGCAGTTGGGGTTTATCCTTAATTTCTGTGCTCCGGCTCAACTGGGGAGCTCTAGTTTAAAGTCAGGCTTTGGAGGCTGAATTGGGGGTTTATCCTAAATTTCCATGCTCAGGCTCAACCAGGGAGCTTTAGAACTGAGCTCTGGTTTAAAGTCAGGCTTTGGGAGGCTGCATTTGGGGTTTATCCTTAATTTCCATGCTCCGGCTCCACCGGGGAGCTCTGGGTTTCAAGTCCGGCTTTGGGAGGCTGAATTGGGGGTTTATCTTTAATTTCTGTTCTCTGACACAACCGAGGAGCTTTAGAACTGGGCTCTGGTTTCAAGCCAGGCTTTGGGAAGCTGGAATGGGGGTTTAACCCTCTGATGGCCCGGTGTCTGTTTTGCAGGTTACGGCACCTGGAACGCCGGCGCCACCAACGCTCAGGGTGAGTTTGCTTCCTTTCCCCCCTTTTTCCAGCCCCCTGCCCTTTCCCCCCTCTTTTCCCCGCCCCCCCTTCCCCCTTTTTCCCGCCCCCCTTCCCCCCTTTTTCCCACCCCCCCTTTCCCCCCTTTTTCCCGCCCCCCCTTTTTCTCACCCCCCTTTTGCCCCCTTTTTCCCACCCCCCTTTTCCCCACCCCCCTTCCCCCTTTTGTCCCCCGCTTCCCCCTTTTTCCCCCCCCCTTTTTCCCTCCCCCCCTTTTTCCCCCTCCCCCCTTCCCCCTTCCCCTTCCCCCCTTTTTTCCCTTCCCCCCTTTTTTCCCTTTCCCCCCTTTTTTCCCTTTCCCCCCTTTTTTCCCTTTCCCCCCTTTTTTCCCTTTCCCCCTTTTTCCCTTTCCCCCCTTTTTCCCTTTCCCCCCTTTCCCCCTTTTCCCTTTCCCCCCTTTTTTCCCTTTCCCCCCTTTTTTCCCTTTCCCCCCTTTTTTCCCTTTCCCCCCTTTTTTCCCTTTCCCCCCTTTTTTCCCTTTCCCCCCTTTTTTCCCTTTCCCCCCTTTTTTCCCTTTCCCCCCTTTTTTCCCTTTCCCCCCTTTTTTCCTTTCCCCCTTTTTTCCCTTTCCCCCTTTTTTCCCTTTCCCCCCTTTTTTTCCCTTTCCCCCCTTTTTTCCCTTTCCCCCCTTTTTTCCCTTTCCCCCTTTTTCCCTTTCCCCCTTTTTTCCCTTTCCCCCTTTTTTCCCTTTCCCCCTTTTTTCCCTTTCCCCCCTTTTTTCCCTTTCCCCCTTTTTTCCCTTTCCCCCCTTTTTTCCCTTTCCCCCCTTTTTTCCCTTTCCCCCCTTTTTTCTCACCCCCCTTTTCCCGCCCCCCTTCCTCCCCCTTTGTTTCCCACCCCCCCTTCCCCCCCTTTTTCCTGCCCCCCTCTTTTTCCCCGCCCCCCTTCCCCTCTCTTTTTTCCCGCTCCCCTTTCTCCCCCTTTTTCCCACCCCCCCTTTTTTCCCGCCACCCTTTTCCCCCTTTTTTCTGCCCCCCCTTTTTCTTGCCCCCCATTTTCCCCCCTTTTTCCCACCCCCCTCCCCCCCCTTTTTCTCACCCCCTTCCCCCCCTTTTTCTTACCTTCTTCCCCCCTCTTTTTCCCGCCCCCTCTTCCCCGCCTTTTTTCCCCACCCCCCCTCTTCCCCCCTTTTTTTCCCGCCCCCCTTTTTCCCACCCCCCCTTTTTTTTTGCCCCGCCCCCCCCTTTCTTCTCACCCCCCCTTTTCCCTTCTTTTCCCTGCCCCCCCCTTCTCCTTTTTCCCGCCCCCCCCTCTCCCCCCCTTTTTTCCTCCCTCTTTTCCGCGCATTCCCTACCCTTTCCCCCCAATTAAACCGAACGGTTCCTATTTACCCTCCCGTCTCCGTTGCTCTGCGCTCACCCCTTTTCTTTGCTCCCCCCCAGGTACCTACGCGGCCAACGCTCCGAGCTGGCAAGGTGAGCGCCCCATCCCTTCCCCCCTTCACCCCCATGTTCCTCACCCCGTTCGCATCTCACCCCTCCGCCCTCGTTATAATCACAACATTAATTAGACCCCGTTTGATCCCAGGCTATGAAAGCTACGACTACTACACCCCCCAAACCACGGCCGCCAACACCGCGGCCACTTACAACTACGCGCCCGGCGGCTCCGGCGCCTGGGAGACGCCCAAGGGCGCGGAGCTGGGGCTGAGCGCCGGCGTGGCCGCCGCCATCCCGGCCTACGGCGCCGAACCCGCCCCCGCCGACAGCTCCGACTCCATCATCGCCAAGATCAACCAGCGCCTGGACATGCTGTCCAAGGAGGGCAGCGCCGCCGGCGACGCGCTGGACGAGCAGGAGAGGTGACGGCTGCTTTACCTGCCCGTGGCTTTATATATAGATAGATGTATAGATTAAACATATGAAGGCTTTTCACTGCTAGAAATTGAGGTCAAGCTGTTGTGGTTGCGCGATGCAGCGTTTGCTCCCTGGTAAAGGAGTTGGACTCGTATTGTTTTAGCTGTACGGAGATATGTCCGTATTTTGCATATATAGAGAAATATCTATCTATCTATCTATCTATCTATCTATCTATCTATCTATCTATCTATATCCATGTCTATCTATATCTATCTGTATCTATATAGAGAGATATCTATGTCTATATCTATCTATAGAGATGTCTATGTCTGTCTATGACTATCTATAGAGATATCTATGTCTATGTCTATCTATATCTATCTATAGAGATATCTGTCTATATCTGTCTATATCTGTCTATATCTATCTGTCTATATCTGTCTATAGAGATATCTATGTCTACCTATATCTATATAGATATCTATCTATCTATAGAGCTATCTATATCTATCTATATCTATCCATAGAGCTATCGATATCTATATCTATCTATAGAGATATCTATAGAGATATCTATAGAGCTATCTATATCTATCTATAGAGCTATCTATATCTATCTATAGAGATATCTCTGTCTGTATCTGTCTGTATATATAGTTATCTATGTCTATATCTATCTGTATCTCTCTATATCTATCTATATCTATATATAGAGTTATCTACGTCTGTATCTATCTGTATCTATATATAGAGTTATCTACATCTATATCTATCTATCTATATCTATATATAGAGTTATCTACATCTCTATCTATATCTATATGTAGAGATGTCTCTCCCTCTCTGTCTGTCTGTGTCTCTCTGTCTGTCTGTGTCTCCATATCAATCTCTATACCTCAAACATATCAAGGCTTTTAACTGCTATAAATTCAGATCAAGATGTTCTGGTTGTGCAGGCATGATGCAGCGTCTTTATTTTAATATATATATTTATATATATATATATATATATGTATAAAACATACCAAGGCTTTCAATGACTATAAATTCAGATTAAGCTGTTTGGTTGCGCTGGCACGATCCAGCGTTCACTCCCTAGAAAATGGGCTTGACTCTTATTGTTTAACTGCACTCATACATGCACGTATTTTATATATATATATATGTATTTATATATATATATGTATTTTTATATATAAAAACATATGAAGGGAGAGTAAATCAAGCTGAAGCAGGTGCAGAAAATGATGGTCACACTTGGTTTATAAGTATTTTAATCCCATTTTTCTGGCCAAAGACATTGAGATTGCGATACGAATGAACACACATCGGGTGTTAATTTAGGTCCCGATTCTCGTCCCCCCGCAGCTCCTTCCGCTTCGAATCCTTCGACTCGTACGACTCGCGGCCCCCGCTCAACGACCGCGACGTGTTCCGGCCCGGCTACGACTACGGCGACGCGGGCGCCGAGCGCGGCGCCGGCGCCGACTCCTTCGGCGGCCAATTCGACGCCCGCCGGGATCAATCCCGCACCAGGGGGAACAACTACGGGCTGATGCGCGGCCGGGGCCAGAACCGCGCGCCCAACCGCGGCCGCTCGGCCGGGTTCAACCGCTCCGAGCACTTGATGCCGTCGTCCAGCTCCGAGCGGCTCTCGGCGCGCTGGAACGAGCTCAACTACATGGGCGGGCGCGGGATGGGCGGCGGCGGCTCCAACCGCCTCCCGTCGCTCTTCTCCCAAGCGCTCGTCCCCGATTACGGTGATTACGGCGATTACGGTGATTACGGTGACTATGGGGATTACGGGGATTACGGAGATTACGGAGATTACGGCGATTACGGCGACTACGACTACGGAGCCATGGGGATGGCGGGCATGGGCCGGTACGGGAACGCGCCGTACGGGATGGGGCGGCCGCGCAGCCGGGAGCGCGCCGGCGCCGCGCCCTGGCACCTCAGCACGCTCGCCGTAAGTTGGGCAACTCGGGGGGAATGGGGGAGATTGCCCTGCATAGAGCACAATGTCCCCATCTATTATTCTATTATTCTATTATTCTATTATTCTATTATTCTATTATTCTATTCTTCTATTATTCTATTATTCTATTCTTCTATTATTCTATTATTATTCTATTATTATTCTATTATTATTCTATTATTATTCTATTATTATTCTACTATTATTCTACTATTATTCTACTATTATTCTACTATTATTCTACTATTATTCTACTATTATTCTACTATTATTCTACTATTCTATTATTCTTCTATTATTCTATTATTCCAGTATTCACATTATTAACATTATTAATATTAACAATATTAATAGTATTAATAATATTAATAATAGTAAAATTGTTAATAATATTAATAATAGTAATAATATTATTATAATAATATATTCCCTGGGTAGAGCAGAATGTCCCCATTTATGTATATAATATATATACATATATCTATATCTATATATAAAAAATATATATTCCCTGAATAGGGCGGAATGTCCCCATATAGATAGATATATATATATATACACACACATTAAAAATATATATATTCCCTGGATAGAGCAGAATGTCCCCATATATATATATATACACACACATAAAAAATGTGTATATTCCCTGGATAGAGGAGAATGTCCCAGTATATATGTATTTATAGATAGATAGATAGATAGATAGATATAGATATAGATATAAAATGTATCTCTACAAATACACACAAACACACATATAGATATATAGATATAAAAAAAACACCCATTTGCACCTAAAATAGAAGCTCTGGAAATCATTTACATTTCCCTGGATAGAGCAGAATGTCCCCATATATATATATGTGTGTGTGTGTGTGTATATATATATATATATGTGTGTGTGTATGTGTGTATATATGTGTGTGTGTGTGTGTATATATATATATGTGTGTGTGTGTATGTGTGTATATATGTGTGTGTGTGTATATATATGTATACGTGTGTGTGTGTGTGTATATATATATATGTGTGTGTGTGTATGTGTGTATATATGTGTGTGTGTGTGTATATATATGTATACGTGTGTGTGTGTGTGCGTATATATATATATGAATGTGTGTGTGTATATATATATGAATATATATGTGCGTGCGTGTGTGTATATATATGTATATATATGTGCGTGTGTGTATATATATATACACGTGTATATATGTGCGTGTGTGTGTATATGTACACGTATATGTATGTGCGTGTGTGTATATATGTACACATATATGTATGTGCATGTGTGTATATATGTACACGTATGTATATGTGCATGTGTGTATACATGCATACAAATATATATACATGCATACACAAGTGTATATACACGCATGCAAATACATATACACGCATACAAATAATATATATATTTTTTTGTTTCTCTGTATATGTCTACATGCGCGCGCGCACACACACACACACATATATATATATATACACAAAAAACACCAATTTGCACCTAAAATAGAACCTCTGGAAAGAATTTCAGTATCACTGGATAGAGCAGAACGTCACCATTTATATACATATGTATATATATGTGTGTAGAGATATATATGTGTGTGTGTGTGTATATCTCTACATGCACACACATATTCTTATAAATATAGATCTGTGTATCTATGTATCTATATATCTATATAGATAGATATCTATATATCTATATAGATAGATATCTATATATCTATATATCTATATATACATATATACATATATACATATATACATATAGATAGATATTAAAAAAACACCAATTTGCACCTAAAATAAACCCTCTGAGCTCTCCCCGTGTCCCCCACCCGCTCATCGGGTCCTTAAGCCCCCTATAAATCCTTTAACCCCCCAAACCCCTCTCTGGGCCGCCCCGAATTTCACCCATAGCCATGGGCCTCCACCCTTCGATTCGAAGCTTTTTGTGTTAACCCGGGACTAACACCCAGTTCCTTGGCATTTCAGCCCAAGAGAAGAGGCTTCCGGAGCCGCTCGGGCGGGCGCCTGGAGGGCGACGGAGCCCGCAAGCGCAAACAGTCGCAGAGCGGCGACGAGCCCGACACCAAACAGCCCAAGAGCGACAGCGACGCCGACGACTCCGACAACGGTACCTTCCCCCTTATTCAATGCTTTAGCTCTCAATTAACCCCTAATTAGCCCATTCAAAGGCTTATTAACCCTTAGCATTGTTATAATCTACATATATCGTGCCCGCGGACAAAATTAAACGCCCAAAATGTCGTGACCATCGGGACAATTTACAGAAGCGCCCTTGGTGACCTCACGGGCGTTTTGAGTCTGTATCCCACTTTCTGGTGCTTTTTAGGCCCCCTTGGAGCATTAAAGGAGAGAAAACCCCCCCAACACAACCCTTTCCCCCCAATTTTCAGTGGTTTATCTCTCAATTAACCCATAATTGTCCCATTATAACACTGTAGCTTTTATAATCTGTGTATTTCGTGCCCACCGGGCCCAAAATATCGTGACCATTGGGACAATTTATAGGAGCAACCAGTGACCTCACGGGCGTTTTGAGCCGTTATCCCACTTTCTGGTGCTTTTTTAGGCCCCTTGGAGCATTCAGTGGGAGAAAACCCCCCACAATGTGACCCTTTCCCCCAATTTTCAGTGGTTTATCTCTCAATTAACCCATAATTGTCCCATTATAACACTGTAGCTTTTATAATCTGTGTATTTCATGCCCACGGGGCCCAAAATGTCGTGACCATCGGGACAATTTACAGGAGCGCCCAGTGAGCCCTTGGTGACCTCATGGACGTTTTGAGCCGTTATCCCACTTTCTGGTGCTTTTTAGGCTCCTTGGAGCGTTAAAGGAGAGAAAACCCCCCCAATGTGACCCTTTCCCCCCATTTTTCAGTGGTTTATCTCTCAATTAATCCATAGTCGTTCCATTCAAAGGTATTTAACATCTTTATTGATGATTGAGATGAGGGGTTGAGACCATCATGGTGGCACCAAGTTGGGAGCTTCCTGATGCTTTTTTAGGCCCCTTGGAGCACTAAATGAGACAACCCCCCCCCCCAAAACCATCTAAATGATGATTATTTTGCCTTCCCGCAGCAGACGAAGGCGACGGGGACGACAAATCTGCAGACGAAGCCGACAAAGGTGTAAGTAGCTCCTTTCGATGAGTTTTATGGCAAATACTCAAGCGATCCCTTCGCTCTTTCCACTGCGTCGAGGGTCAGAACATTTAACCCCCATCAATACCATTTTAAGCCTATATATTGTGGAATATTCGCTCCCCGTCGTTTCCTTGGCCTTATAATGAAAGGTCGGATGCTGCGCTTGTGTTGTGCGCCCGGCGCGGCTCGTTAGGCCTGAATTCCAATTAGCGGTCGCTTCCTTTCCTCGTTTGGGCTTGTTTTATTCGCCACCATCACTCATTGCTCCTTTGGGCATCTCCCAACTATTTAAATGTATAGCGACAAGCTATAAGTTAGAAACACAGCGACAAACGCCAATCGGCAATGGCTACGGCCCCGTAGATTAAAAACGGCGCTATTTTGGAATTAAAATCGGTTTTTAATCCCCAAACGGCCCAAATATCGCACCGAGAACCCCCAAACCCCCCGAAATAACCGCGGTGCCTTTTGTGTTTCTCTTTTCCAGGAGATCCGGGGCCGTTTGGTGGCTGAATTTGGTGCGTTACCCCTATGGGATTAACCCCGCGCGTGCCCCATCGCCTTCAATACCCAAAACGTGATGCCGTTGATTGATTTGATTTAGTTTCTATGATTCATTGATATTGAGTTTATTTCAATCACTGGTTTGTTTTCATTTGATTAATCAATAGGGATGTATCGAGGTGCATTAGAACGCTTAATATAGAACAAGGTGGTGTCTGAAGCAGCTGAAACATCTTGAGCTGCTTTGGGATCGTTCTTTATGGGTCACGACACATTAAAACCACACGTGGGATTTTCTCGCCACGTCGAGGTTGTTTTTAGGGTTAAACCATCGGAGCTGGATGTTCAATTCTTATTTTATCCCACATTCAACTCAATTCAAAGAATATGAGGAGAATAAAACCAAGTTGCGTCTTCGCAAATGAAAAGGAAACCGAGGGGGTGTTGGAAAAGTCCCTTTTCCCCACATTTTCCGCTTCAGATCCCCAAAATCCTTCTCTAATTCTAAAATATTCACTCACCGCTGAGCGAATTCAATACAAGTTGTTTCCAAACCATTTCTCCAAAACACCCAATAATTGAATCGGCAGAATATTCCCTGATGGTCGGGTTTATTAAATCACTGCGTTTCTCTAAAGGCCTCATCGCCACCCCAAGTTTTATTGACAAAATGACGCTTAACGAGAGAGAAACCTCATTAAAAGGTGGTTTTATAGCCTGGTTTCCCTCCAACACCACTTATAATCGGGTCCCAAAATCCCTCGGTGGTCCATTTGTAGTCGCAATCATCCTGATTTATCCTTTTCCTCCCCAGCATCTGGTTGTGAAGATGATGATGAGGAGGTGAAGAAGAAGAGGGAGAAGCAGCGGAGAAGAGATCGGATGCGGGATCGCGCTATGGACAGGTGAATAATGTTAATGATATGAATATATACCCCGCTTATTCCTCCCCGCGATGCCGGTTTGGGGCTCCACTTGCTGATTTCAACCCATTTATTCCCCCCTTTTTGTGTGTTTTATGACTGTTTTAAGATGAGAACACCATGGTGTTTATAAGCAATAATCTATACATTCCGAGGGTGTTTTAAGTGGTGTTATGTGCAGCTTTAGTATTAAAATCAGACTAAACTACTGACATTTCTATACGTTGAGTCTTTCCCACCCCAAGGAGATGGTTTTAATCTCCAAGAGTTTAATTCACCTCCCGCCATTGCGATTCCTCCAGTTGCTTTTAAACTCCTGCGGGGTTTTAATGTCCGGTCCTGTAGCATAAACCAGGTTTTACGGAGACGTAGGCGCAGGTTTTAGAGCCATTACAAAGTAAAATCGGGTGGGAAAAATCAAGAGGTGGAAAACTACAGGGAGCCGGTGCCGTCTCCGTGTTGATGTGCTCGTTAAGCTGAGCTCGTTCCTAATTCGCCGCCCATTTAGGATCCAGTTTGCCTGTTCCGTCTGCAAGTTCCGCAGCTTTGAGGAGGAGGAGATCCAGAAGCACCTCCAGAGCAAGTTCCACAAGGAGACCCTGCGCTACATCGGCACCAAGCTCCCCGACAAAACCGTCGAGTTCCTGCAGGTACCGGGGCTGCTCGGCATCAACGCAGCCCTTCCAGAGCCCACTGGGACGGCCAGGCTTAGGTTGGGTCAGCTAGGCTTAATAATGGACGGCCAGGCTTAGGTTGGGTCAGCTAGGCTTAATAAGGAACGTCCAGGCTTAGTTTGGGTCAGCTAGTCTTAATAAGGGGCGTCCAGGCTTAGCGTGGGGTGTCCAGGCTTAGTTTGGGTCATCGAGTCTTATTAAGGGGCGTCCAGGCTTAGTTTGGGTCATCTAGTCTTATTAAGGGGCGTCCAGGCTTAGCGTGGGACATCAGGCTTAGCTGGGGTCATCTAGGCTTAATAAGGGATGCCCAAGCTTAGTTTGGGTCATCTAGACTTAATAAGGGGCATCCAGGCTTAGCGTGGGGCAGCCAGGCTTAGTTTGGGTCAGCTAGGCTTAATAAGGGACGTCCAGGCTTAGTTTAGGTCATCTAGGCTTAATGGACATCCAGGCTTAGCGTGGGACGTCCAGGCTTAGTTTGGGGTGTCGAGGCTTAATAAGGGACATCCAGGCTTAGCATGGGATGTTCAGGCTTAGTTTGGGTCATCTAGGCTTAATAAGGGACAGCCAGGCTTAGCGTGGATCGTCCAGGCTTAGCATGAGTCATTTAGGCTTAATAAGGGACGTCCAGGCTTAGTGTGGGTCATTTAGGCTTAATAAGGGATGTCCAGGCTTAGTTTGGGTCATTTAGGCTTAATAAGGGACATCCAGGCTTAGTTTGGGTCATCTAGGCTTAATAAGGGATGTCCAGGCTTAGTTTGGGTCACTAGGCTTAGTGTGGGTCATCCAGTCTTAATAAGGGACATCCAGGCTTAGCATGGAGCGTCCAAGCTTAGCGTGGGATATCTAATCTTGATAAAGGTCGTCCAGGCTTAGTTTGGGATTTCCAGGCTCAATGTGGGTCAGCCAGGCTTAGTTTGGGAGATCTAACCTTAATAAGGGGCATCCAGGCTTAGCATGGGATGTTCAGGTTTAGTTTGGGATGTCTTAGTCTTAATAAGGGACATCCAGGCTTAATGTGGGACATCCAGGTTTAACGTGGGTTATCTAGTCTTAATGAGGGACATCCAGGCTTAGTTTGAGGTTTCCAGGCTTAGTTTGGGTTATCTAGTCTTAATAAGGGACATCCAGGCTTAGTTTGGGGTTTCCAGGCTTAGTTTGGGATATCTAGTCTTAGTGTGGTACATCCAGGCTTAACATGGGATATTTGGGCTTAAGGGGGGATTTCCAGGCTTAGTTTGGGATTTCCAGGCTTAATTTGGGATTTCCAGGCTCCATGTGGCACATCCAGGCTTAGTTTGGGATTTTTAGGCTTAACCAGGGATATCTAGGCTGAAATTTGGGCTTTCCAGGCCCAGTTTGGGATTTTTAGGCTCACTCAAGCGCATAAGGGGCTACAAACTCATCTCATACCCCAGAGCTTGTTTCCACCATCTCCACATCTAAAGCTGAGGAAGGAGAGATGAGAACCGAGACGGCGACCAACGTTTTGGGGCCGTTTATCGAGGATTTGGGCTTTCCCACGAGGAATTTGATGGCGACGCAAGAACAGGGCTCATTTTGGGTCCGATTTGGTCCAAATTAGCGGCGATGGGGAGGGGAAAACACCCGCCTGGTCTCGTTAACTCCCCCCGGTTTGCTCTGGAGAGCTCGATTCCCTTTGGATGCGTATTTAGGATGAGTTTTGTCCCGGTCCTTTCCAGGAATACATCGTCAACCGGAATAAGAAGATCGAGAAGCGGCGCCAGGAGCTGACGGAGAAGGAGGGAACGAAACAGAAACCGGATCCTTTCAAGGGTGAGTGAGCCAAAGAGACCAGCACAAAGGTGAAGGATTTAGGGCAGGTCCTGAGGATCCCGTAGCGCTGAGGCCCCAGGGGAGGGCAGGATGATGGAGCTTGAAACTGATGGAACGACTTCTCCTTCTCCAGTGCAACTGGGGGAGTACGAGCAGGATGAGGTGACTGCGAATTGGGGAAGGGAAGAAGCCAGAGGGTCGTGGGCAATGGGGCAGAGTCCAGTTGGGGCCTGGATCCAGCGCAGTGCCCCAGGGGTCTATATTATTCAATATATCAATGGTTTGGATGAGGGAATAGAGTGAGTGTCACCCAGTTTGCTGGTGACACCAGCTGGAGCAGTGGGGACACTGGGAGCTGTGCTGCCATCAGAGACCTGGACAGGCTGGGGAGGAGAAATTCAATGAAACAGAACAAGTGTAGAGTGTTGATCTGGGCAGGAACAGCCCCAGGGTCCAGTATAGGTTGGGAAATTAGATATTAGAGAGCAGTGTAGGGGAAAGGGAGCTGGGGGTCCTGGGGACAGCAGGGGGACCATGAGCCAGCACTGGGCCCTTGTGGCCAGGAAGCCAATGGGACCTGGGGGGGTTAGAAGGGGGTGGTCGGTAGGTCAGAGAGGTTCTCCCGCCCCTCTGCTCTGCCCTTTAGTTCAGATGCTATCAGGATATACTTGGGGAGCATATATATATACATATATATAACATACACAGCCATAGCACACTGAGAACGCCCCATCCTGTCTGATGTGGGAAGCTAAGCAGGGTCGGGCCCGGTCAGTGCTTGGATGGGAGACCAATGGGACCTGGGGTGGGTTAGAAGGGGGTGGTCAGTAGGTCAGAGAGGTTCTCCTGCCCCTCTACTCTGCCCTTTAGTTCAGATACTATCAGGATATAGTTGGGGAACGTATATATATATATATATATATACACATATAATATATACAGCCATAGCACCCTGAGAACGCCCCATCCCGTCTGATGTGGGAAGCTAAGCAGGGTCGGGCCCGGTCAGTGCTTGGATGGGAGACCGATGGGACCTGGGGGGATTAGAAGGGGGGGTCAGTAGGTCAGAGAGGTTCTCCTGCCCCTCTACTCTGCCCTTTAGTTCAGATACTATCAGGATATAGTTGGGGAACACATATATATATATATACACATATAATATATACAGCCATAGCACCCTGAGAACGCCCCATCTCATCTGATGTGGGAAGCTAAGCAGGGTCGGGCCCGGTCAGTGCTTGGATGGGAGACCAATGGGACCTGGGGGGGATTAGAAGGGGGGGGTCAGTAGGTCAGAGAGGTTCTCCTGCCCCTCTGCTCTGCCCTGGGGAGGCCACACCTGGAATATTGTGTCACATCTGGAATAGTGTGTCCAGTTGTGGCCCCTCGGTTCAAGTTCAAGGACAGGGCCACGTTCCTGTGTCACCTCAGCTGGGTGTTCCCGCTCCGGGGGGGTTGGATGGATGAGCTTTGAGGTCCCTTCAACCCCTGATATCTCATGATCCTCTTACACTCAGGTGCCGCACACGCTCTGTTTTAGAGGAAGAAATAAACCTCTCTTAGAGCAACGTAGTGATCGGTTTTGTGTCTGGAAGCACAAACCGGATGGAACGTGGGTGCCGGGGTTGTTGGGGGGCGAGAAGGCGACGTGACCTGACCGTCTCTTTTTTGGGGGGGCCGCAGGGATCGGCCAGGAGCATTTCTTCAAGAAGATCGAGGCCGCTCACTGCTTGGCCTGCGACATGTTGATCCCAGCCCAGAACCACCTCCTGCAGCGACACCTGCGATCCGCCGACCACAACCGCAACCGCAGGGTGAGCCCAAAACCTCCCCGGCGGGGTCTTAAATCCCACCGGGAGACTAAACCGGGGACGGACAAGGTGCCGCTGACCCCCCGTGTTCATTCCCTTCCCAGATGGCTGCGGAGCAATTCAAGAAAACCAGCTTACACGTCGCCAAGAGCGTCTTGAACAACAAACACATCGTCAAAATGCTGGAGAAATACCTCAAGGTGAGTGCGAGGAGGGGCCGGCAGCTCCGGAGCCGCGTTTCGCTGCGACACGACGCCACGTCCGCTGCCTTTTGTCTGCGAACCTCGCTCTGCTTGCTTCTCTCGTAGGCGTTTTGCCGTTTCTCTCGTTGGTTTGGTTGTATTCTTATTGTTACGTTGATTGATTGACTCGCCGACTGTACCTACGGTCGGCTCCCGGCACGTGGAGCTCGATTACCGAACGCTCCAAAATGGAAATAGCCCTGGGCCCCCATTGATTTTTAGGGCCCACCTCTTCCCATCGGGAAGCGGCCGATCTTCAGAGCCCAGACGGAACGCAAAGTCAGGCTTAGGGCTCGTTTTAAATCCAACCCGGCGTTCGGAATGACAAAAAGAAGCCCGGAAGGCGCAGACTTCAGCATGCGGGGGGTTAAGCGCGGCTTAAATGGCCTCCCCGGTGAGCGCGGGTCCGGTCGGAACCTCCTCCGGCAAAGCGAAGAGGAACGGAAACGCTTTTGGCTACTGGTGCGTTCCCTGGGAATCCGCGACCGGCCCAGGACGCGTTGGGAGCCGCCCCCGTGCACCCCCAAACCGGGGCAGCGCGTTCCCCAAGTCCCAGCAGCGCCCGGGTTTTAGTTCTGCTCTAAGCCCGGCTTAAGCTCGCTCTCATCATGCCAGGTCTCTGCTAAAACCTAGCCTAAAAACTTAAACCCCTGCGACTCCACCCGCTGGGTCCAGTGCAAAGAGACTTTGAGCTGAGACGGCGGCGCGGGCCCCGCGCTAAACCCGGCGTCTCCCCCCCTTAAACCCGGCCTATCCTACCTGTTGAGCAGGAGGGGGAGACTAAAACCCTGCGGTACCCCCCCAGGAGCGAAATAAGGGGGCAGGTGAGGCGGCGCCTCCGCCGTCCCTCTGCGCAGAATTAACCGCAACCCTATAACCATTAAACCTTCCGCAAGGCCGAGCTCAAGTGCAACTCCCGTCTACCCCCGCCAGGGTCCGCAGGCGCCTCCACAGCTCATGGGCAACGGTATCAAAGGCTGGCGGCGGAATTAAATCACCCCGCGGCACGAGGAGAGCTCCGGATCCATCCCGGCGCCGGCTCCGTATCATTCCCGGGTGCAAAACCAGCCTGAAAAGGGGTGGAGAGGAAAATCTGAGGATCTCAGGTAATGCCAAGAGCCGCCTTCGCCATTAAAATAACCCGCTCTGGGCAAGGAAGCGCCGGAGCCGCGGGGCGAGGCTTTAAGTTAAACCAGGACTTGGCCGCAGCAAGAGGCGATTTGAGGCTCCCGAATGGCTCACGGTGGCTCCGTGAGCGCGGATGGTGCAGCCGGATCGCCCGGTAAAACCGGGTTTAACCCCTTTCCGCCCGAACGTTGAGGTTTCTCCTCCGCCTGAGGGGTCGAGATGGACCCACGGGATTGAAAAAGGGACCCACGGGATTGAAAAAGGGGGGAAAGCTCGATCCTTCCCCCTTTAAAATAAACCCCCCCAGTGCGCCGCGGGGGGTTTTGGTGCCGACGGCGCCGGCGCGGTGAAAACAAACCCTAAAATAACCTGAGTTTTGAGGAGTTTGGGTTTGCACGGGGATGGTGAACATGGTGAAGATCACCCTGCTGTGCCGGGATGCGCCGGAGCGAGGTAACGAGGCCAAAAAGCGACCTAAAAACCACGAGAAAGAGTAGAAAACGGGCCAAAACGTTGGAGGGTCTTGTGCCGCGAGGCGACGCCGGCGCCTGGATTCCTCCGTTTGCCGACGAGCGAGAAGCTGGAAGCCCTTTGGATTTAAATCGCATCATTTAAGCCCAAAATTCCGCCCGGCGAGCGGAGCCACCGGTGCCGTTTTGGCCGTTTTGGCTTCTTCTCTTGCCGCGGATCCTTCGGGTGTTTTTTCCACGCCGGATTTTGGTGAATTTGGTTGGTTTTTTGCGCTGATTCGCGGCGTTTCCTGTTGTGTTTCCCATAGGGGGAAGATCCGTTCACGGACGAAATCGCCGATCAGGACGTCGAGGACGCGTCGGACGGCGGAGCCGCCGAAGCGCCGGCGGGCGCCGAGGGTGACGCCGCAACCGCCGAACCCACCGAAACCGCCGAACCGCCCCAAATGGCTCCGGAATCGCCAAAACCTGAGGGATTCCTCAAGAACCTGGGCGAGCAAAACCAGCTCCGGATGCCGCCGTTCCTGCAGGACGACGAGCCGGAGGAAGTGACGTCGGAGGTGACGTCGGAGGTGACGTCAGAGGTGACGTCAGCGCCGCCATCGGCGACGCCGGAAGCTCCGGCGCCCGCCGGCGACACCGAAAACCCCCCAAAATCACCCGTTTCTCCCCAAAACGAACGCGAGGGGCGGGACGAGGAGAGTGCGAGCGCCGCGGCGCCGGAGAATAACTGTGAATAGAAGGTTTTCCCGCCGTTTTCCACCGAAAACACCCAAAACGGGGCCAATTTGGCTCCTAATTAACGGGAGGGCCACGCCCCCTTCGTTAGGGACCAGCCCCCCCCCTCCCGTTTCGCTTCGTTTGCCGCCAATTCCGCATTCCCGGGGGTTTTAGGACGAAAAGCGCAGGAATTTACCCCAAAATCCCCCCCCAAACCCTCCCCGGATGCGGCTTTTTGGGGCAAATTTAGGAAGAAAAAGGTAATTAAACAGCAATTTGAGCTTTGGGAATGTTGTAATTAATTAATCCGCTCGCTCCCGGCGCCGATTTGGGTTGAAACGCGGTAAAAGCGGCGCCGAAAAGACACATTTTTGAGGTTTTGCCCCAAAACGGTGGGTTTTTTAATTGGGGAAACGCGTTAATTTGCATCTAGATATTGCGGGGGGGTGGTAATTAATCTTTGAAGCTTAATTAATTAAACATCAGGTGGGTATTTTGAGGAAATAAAGGTGGTTTTCCCCAAAAAACGCCAGTTTTGGGCAGAATTTGGCGTCCGGGTGAACCCAAATCCGGGCGGTTTTGCCCCAAATCTCAGTGGTTTTCCCAAAAATGTGGTTTTTTACCCCAAAATCATGTTCCCCAAAATCCCTTTTTTTTCCCCCAAATCTCTTTTTTTCCCCAAAATCTTTTGTTTTCCCCCAAATTCTTTTGTTTTCCCCCAAAATCTTTTTCCCCAAATCTGTTTTTTGCCCCCAAATCTCGGGTTTTTGCCCCAAAATCTCCTTTTTTACCCCCAAATACTTTTTCCTCAAAATCTCTTTTTTCCCAAAAATATCATTTTTCCCCAAAAATATCATTTTTTCCCAAAAATCTGTTGTTTTCCCCCAAAATCTTTTTTCCCAAATCTCTTTTTTGCCCAAAAATCTCCTTTTTTACCCCAAAATCCTTTTCCCCCCAAATCTTTTTCCCCAAATCTCTTTTATTTTTCCCAAAAATATAATTTTTCCCCCAAAATATCATTTTTCCCCAAAAATCTTTTGTTTTCCCCCAAAATCCTTTTTTTCCCAAATCTCTTTTTTTGCCCAAAAATCCCCTTTTTTACCCCAAAATCCTTTTTCCCCAAATCTCTTTTTCCCCAAATCTCTTTTATTTTTCCCAAAAATATCATTTTTCCCCAAAAATCATTTTTTCCCAAAAATCTTTTGTTTTCCCCCAAAATATTCTTTTCCCAAATCTCTTTTTTGCCCAAAAATCTCCTTTTTTACCCCAAAATCCTTTTTTCCCCAAATCTCTTTTTCCCCAAATCTCTTTTATTTTTCCCCCAAAATATCATTTTTCCCCAAAAATCTTTTGTTTTCCCCCAAAATCCTTTTTTCCCAAATCTCTTTTTTGCCCCAAAATCTCATTTTTTACCCCAAAATCCTTTTCCCCCAAATCTTTTTCCCCAAATCTCTTTTATTTTTCCCAAAAATATCATTTTTCCCCCAAAATATCATTTTTCCCCAAAAATCTTTTGTTTTCCCCCAAAATCCTTTTTTTCCCAAATCTCTTTTTTTGCCCAAAAATCCCCTTTTTTACCCCAAAATCCTTTTTCCCCCAAATCTCTTTTTCCACAAATCTCTTTTATTTTCCCCAAAAATATCATTTTTCCCCAAAAATCTTTTATTTTCCCCCAAAATCTTTTTTTTCCCAAATCTCTTTTTTGCCCCAAAATCTCCTTTTTTACCCCAAAATCCTTTATTTCCCCAGAATCTCTTTTTTCCCCCAAAATCTTTTTCCCCAAATCTCTTTTTTTCCCAAAAATACCATTTTTCCCCCAAAATATCTTTTTTCCCCAAAAATCTCTTTTTATCCCCAAATATTTTTTCCCCAAAAATCTCCTTTTTTTTTCCC
Source organism: Streptopelia decaocto (assembly GCF_964273445.1). Lineage (NCBI taxonomy): Eukaryota > Metazoa > Chordata > Aves > Columbiformes > Columbidae > Streptopelia > Streptopelia decaocto. The sequence continues at coordinate 1,248 of NW_028116887.1, read as the reverse complement.
CCAAAAATCTCCTTTTTTTCCCAAAATCTCCTTTTTTTTCCCCAAAAATCTCCTTTTTTTTCCCCCAAAAATCTCCTTTTTTTCCCAAAATCTCCTTTTTTTTCCCCAAAAATCTCCTTTTTTTCCCCCAAAATATCTTTTTTTCCCCAAAAAAATCTCCTTTTTTCCCCAAAAATCTTTATTTCCCAAAAATCTCTTTTTTCCCAAAAATATTTTTCCCCCAAAATTGCTTTTTTCCCCCAATTTTTTCCCTAGTCTCTTTATTTTCCCAAAAAATACCTTTTTTCCCCAAATATTTTCCCAAAATCTTTTTTTCCCCAAAAATCTTCTGTTTTCCCCCCAAATCTTTTTTCCCCAAATCTGTTTTTTTGCCCAAAAATCTCCTTTTTTACCCCAAAATCCTTTTTCTCCCAAATCTCTTTTTTCCCCCAAAATATCATTTTTCCCCAAAAATCTCTTTTTTATCCCCAAATCTTTTTCCCCCAAAATCCTTATTTCCCCAAAATCTTTTTTTCCTGAAAATATTTTTCCCCAAAATCGTTTTTCCCAAAATCTCTTTTTTTCCCCCCAAAAAAATCTATTTCCCCAAAAATCTTTTTTTCCAAAATCTTCTTTTTCCCAAAAATCTTTTTCCCCAAAAATCTCTTTTTTCCCCCAAATTCTCTTTTTTCCCCAAAAATCTTTTTTCCCAAAATTGTTGTTTTATCCCCAAAATCATCTTTTTTCCCCAAAAATCTCTTTTTTCCTCCCAAAATGTATTTTTCCCCAAAATCCTTTTTTCCCAAAAATACCTTTTTTTCCCAAAAAAAATCTTTTTTCCTCCCAAATATCATTTTTTCCCCCAAAATCATTTTGCCCAAAATCCTTTTATTTCCCCAAAAAATCTTTTTACCCCCAAATCTTTTTTCCCCAAAATATTTTCCCCCTAAATCTTTTTTCCCAAAAAATATCTATTTTCCCCCCAAATCTCTTTTTTTTCCCCAAAATCATTTTACCCCAAATTTTTTTTCCCCAAAATATTTCCCCAAAATCTCTTTTTTTTCCCCCAAATCTCTTTTTCCCCCCTTTTTTTTCCCCAAAACCTCTTTTTTTCCCCCCAAACCGCCCCCTCCCGTTGGCTTCAATGGCCCCAAACCGGCATTGCTGCGACGTCGCCTTTCCCGCGCTGTGACGTCGCCTTTCCCGCGCTGTGACGCCGCCTTCCCGCGCCCTGACGTCACCCCCCGCGCCGCCTCGCCCCGCCCCTTT